>NW_017672764.1:0-11725 GCF_001879085.1 Nicotiana attenuata | reverse complement strand
ATCATGATAGAGCACATGAATAAAGTGGCAGACCTTGAAGATGGTAATCATGGGGTATCATATGGGTTCCTTCTTACCAAGGTCTTTGAGCACTTCAAGGTTCCTCTCGGACCAGTTAAAGTGGGTGCCAAGAAGCAAACTTTTTCAAAAGGCACTCTTGAAGAATGTGAGTGTATAGAGAAATTTGGAGGGGTTGCAAGCACTCTACCATATCTTAGTTAATAAATGCTCAAAACCAATGCTTCTTAAATTCTGTCCCCTCAATCTAGTTTCTAGTCCGGTCTCTCAATGTCAGCTCTTATGATGATAACTTGTGGTATTTTTTTGGTTGTTCTAATTTTTGGATGTGGTAGTAACATTGACTCTGCTCCTGCTGTTAAATCCAAAATTATGTTAATGTAAGATTTTCCCTTGTTGCTATTTATACCTTGCTTATATGCTCTTTTCTTAATCATGACTGTGTGCACATAAGTGGCATGGGTTAACTTAAAACTATACTTCCTTCTTGCTTAATTGCCTGTTGCTGGATCTTTTTATGATGCCAAAAGGGGAAAAAATAATTGTACTAATTAAGGGGGAATGCAGAGTTTTAGGGGGAAACTAAAGGTCTTTCTGGTTCGTAGTATGGTACTATGTGGTTCTTTCTGGGATTTTCAATAGTGAGTTTGTCATCATCAAAAAGAGGGAAATTGATATGTTACAAGTACTTTGCTTTATGTTTTGATGATCTAACAAACTTACTATCCAGAACCAGATAAGGAACCTGTTACACATTTACAAGACCTTAAGATCACAAGGTTCCAGGTTGGCTTTCAGCGTGGGTTATGATTCAACTCTTCAGAGTGGAAGGTCCCTACCAGTTCTTGAGGAGACTGTACGAAGTCAACTCTCCAGCTGGAAAGTTGCTGCCTGCACATGCTACAGTGTATAGTCACAAGCTAGAAGAGTCTTGACGCCAAAATGTTCCTTGCTTGATGCCATCTCCCATTTCTTCAAAGGCACATGCAGCCTGTCCAGAACAGTAGTCAATATGAACCCATATGGAGTGGCATGAGCCTTGGATCCATTGATGACCCTGTCTAGTAATTTGACAATAAAAGCGGGCCAATTGATCTGCATTCCTCTCACAAGGCACTCCATAAGAACCAGGTCCATGTAGTTGGCAGTGTGCCTTCTCTCCTGTCAGGGCAGTAGACACTTGTTGACAAACTTAAACAAGACCTTGTGCTCAGTCCTTATCTCACTTTTCTGTACGAACCTGGCTTCAGGCACATCTTCAGCAGCTTTAGCATCACAGAAATTCCTAGTGATTTAAAGAGCAGTAGGGAGAGAATCCAGACATGGCCACCTTTGCCTTGTATAATCATCATACCCTTCACTAGGTATGTTCAGAATTTCACCCAGTTTGAGTGCATCAAACTCCACTTTTACTCCTTTCACCAGGCTGGTGACTACCCCATTCTTCACAGTGGCATTTGCCATAAACTCAATCAGCTCTTTCCTGGCCAGTCTCCCATCCATTTCAAGGACCATGTCCTTCCACCCTTGTGCAGCTAGAGCATCCACCAATCTCCTCATTCCTGGTTCATCCAGGTCTCTCAGCAGTCTTCCTTTCAAAAAAATTCTTCTGCTAAAGATGGCAAACCTGTCTTGTTCTTTCTCAGATTCCTCCTCTTCTTCTTCACCGCTCCATTCTTCATCTTCCTCAGTAATTTTCACCTGCTTGCCTTTCACTGCAGATCTTGTTCTTTTGGCTAAAGAGGGTTCAGCAGGTACAGGTACAGAGGAAGACTTCTTTGAAGAAGTCTTGGACTTCTTAGGTTTGGGTGTAGGAACCTCTTCAGTTGTTCCCCTTTCTTGATGGACCAGTTCCATCTCCTCTTCTTCTTCTGCTACCTCAGAGCTTTCTACAACTTTTGCTTTTCCCTTCTCCTTCTTCTTCTTCCTGCTTTCTTCCAGAGCTTTCTGTAACTCTGCTTCACTTTGTTTGACCTTGCTTCTAGTAGCTCTTCCCTTAGGCACTGAAGGGACAGTAGGTTTTGGGGATGAAGATTTGCTTTTCTTGGTTGGCTTGGAAGCAGTTGGAGCCTTTTGTGAAGAAGCTTTGCGCTTCTTTGGATCATAGCTCGCCCCAACCCTTATTAGAAGGTCAGCCAGGGTTCCCTCAGCTGATGAAACGGGTTCTTCTTGTTGCTTGCTTAGATGAACAAGCCCTTCAGCCGCCTCACTTCCCCCTGACTTGATGCCACTTTCTTCAACACCTCCACAGATAGCAAGAACCTTTTCCTTCCCATTTCCCCTCTCATCACCACTTGCTCCCTCTCTCTTTTCTTTTCTTTTTACCTTCACTCCTACTTGATTCAGCCACCTTTACATCTTTAATAGGACCAACTAGAACAAACCTATTGTCTATGTTTTAAACCACAGAAGAAAATACCACACAAGAACTTACCTCACCAGATGGAAGAGTTTTGGAAATTTCTGAGAGGAAAGGCGATTTGGGAATTCTGGAGAGGAAAATCAATTAGTACTGGAGATATGATTTTTGACGGTTATGGGATTATGAAGAAGAGGTGTGGTGTGTATTTAAAGGCAATTAGTCATAAGTGCAGTAACGGCAGCTTTTTCAGGGGTCAATTAGAGGTCTAATCAAGGTGTAATTCCAGTCTCTAAGTAATTATTAGGCATCGCTAGATATTAGGCAAAAATCCCGGTTTTTAGAGTTCTAGGAGAACGAAACTGGTTCAATGCTCAACGGATAGAATTTCTGGGAATTTGACGAATATAGGACTTCTGCTCATGATTGGATAATTAATCTTTCTAATTGTGCAGAGTATAGAAAACATACCTGAGCTATCATATGAACACATACTGATGAACCAGGTTCTTCATATAGAATTCTCTTGAACATGCCTCAAATGCCATAATAGAAAAACTTTGTAAGAGATCAATGAATCATATATACACATATCACGGGAGTATACTAATTAAAGTATGACACTGAGTAAGAATTGATCTAGATATTTACACAAAGTTAGAACTCCTAACCAAAAAAAAAATCAATTTTTTTTCATTTTTTTTTCATTGTGCATTCTGAACTGGAACTATTAGGTGATGCTTCATATAGAATTCTCTTGAACATGCCATAATAGAAAAACTTTATAAGAGATCAATGAGTCATATATACACATATCACAGGAGTATACTAATTAAAGTATGACACTGAGTAAGAATTGATCTAGAT
Organism: Nicotiana attenuata; assembly: GCF_001879085.1. NCBI lineage: Eukaryota > Viridiplantae > Streptophyta > Magnoliopsida > Solanales > Solanaceae > Nicotiana > Nicotiana attenuata. Next base: position 8,481 of record NW_017672764.1, on the reverse strand, counting down.
ATTTACACAAAGTTAGAACTCCTAACCAAAAAAAAATCAATTTTTTTTCATTTTTTTTTCATTGTGCATTCTGAACTGGAACTATTAAGTGATGTTAATCATCCCTAATTCCAACCTGTTCCTCTCAAAGTTTTCTCTACTCAGTGCTTTAGTGAAAATGTCAGCTATTTGTTTATCAGTAGCACAGAATTCTATTGAAATCAATCCTTTCTCATAGTTATCTCTTAATAAGTGGTGTCTAACATCTATGTGCTTAGTCCTCTACCAATTGTTGTTTTATCCATAGCAATTGAGCACAACAACAAGCAACAACAATATACTCAGCTTCAGCAGTAGATAGGGCCACTGAATTTTGCTTTTTGGTAGCCCATGACACAAGACATGAACCAAGGAAGTGTGTCATACCTGAGGTACTCTTCCTATCCACTAGAAAACTTGCATAATCAGCATCAACATATCCTACTAAATTGAAATTGCTACCTTTGGGATACCAAAGACACAGATCAGTGGTGCCTTTCAGATATCATAGTATCCTCTTGACAGCAGTCAAGTGAGACTCTTTTAGATTTGCCTGAAAACGAGCACAAAGCCCTACACTGAAAACAATGTCAGGTCTGCTGGCAGTAAGATACAAGAGTGAACCAATCATACCCCTATACAACTTTTGATCAACTGATGAACCTGGTTCATCAACATCTAATTTAGTGGCAGTTGCAATGGGTGTGTCTATTTCTTTAGATTCCTCCATTTTAAACTTTTTGATTAGCTCTTTTGTATACTTCTGCTGATGGATCATGGTTCCATTTGGACTTTGTTTGATCTGCAAGCCTAAGAAGAAGTTAAGCTCACCCATTGATTATTGCGCAGCGAACTCAACCTTAGGAAGAGTGGGCGCTAATACTTTTACCCAATAGTGGTATCGGGGTCAATTTTCACAGGGAGCTAGAAAGGGAGTTGGATATTTGCTTAGCCTAGAAATACGTGTTTGCTTCTAATTGATCTTCTATCATTTTTGGGTTTTTATGGTTATCAACTACAATTTAACAACTACTAATTATAACCAAATTATGCTAAGATATTAATTCTAGGTTGTTTGCAAGATAGAGAAAGGCACTAGGATCGTGGCATTTACCTAGGTGGTCAACTAACGGGTAGAGATTCCTAATACAAGAATGGTGATTATGGGGCTTATGCTATAACCGTTGCACGATTGCACTCACTCTCACACCTCTCGGTAGAAAGAGTGATTTTGCCCAATTGACTCTCTCGAGACCAATTGGGTAGGCTAACAAGCCAAGCAACTTATGGTTCAAGTTGGGTAATTACTCTCTCGAGGTTTTACCCGTTAATTGGGACTACCATTCTCATGGGTCCATCCCAATTCCTTGTTGGGTTAATTTTGGAGTCATGGACACTCTTTCTCAAGAAGATTCAAGACTCACTAAGCTAGACTTAGTGTTTGCAACTACCAAATCCTAGTTAAAACATAAAATTAACCCAAATATCAAACACCCAACATCATTCAAGCATTAAACAATCACACCCATTAATTAACCACACTGAGTTGAGCCACAACCCTAGCTAATGGGTTTAGCTAGCCATAATAGCAACAGAAATTGAAGAAGTAGTAGATAAAATCAACATATTAATTAACTAAAATGTTAATCTACAAAAATCCACGATAAAACAAGATGAAAATGCCCAAAATAGGCTAAAACTTAAGTCTCACGAGTGCTGCTGCTATCTGATATCTAAAACTTGACCTAGAAATAATAGAATATTCTATTTATACTATGCCAGAAAAACTGGACAAAAATACCCCTACGGGGCTGGCGCGGACCGTGCAGAAATGCAGCGCGGCTGCGTAGGGGTCTTGGCCTTCGATCATTCACTACTGAAGCTAGGGACGCGGACCGCACAAAAAAGGTAGCGCGGCCGCGCAGGCTAATGGGAGCGGACCGCACAACAATGGAGCGCGACCGCGTGGACACCAGTGCTGACCGCGTAGAAAAGAGCGCTGACCGCGCATGGAAACCCCTGAAATAGATGCTCTCTGAATCTCCTAGCGCGGCCGCGCAGCAAATCAGTGCGGTCCGCGCTAGGTCCTTTTGTCCCTACTTCAATGATTATTGACACTTGAGCAGATTCCACTCCGTTTCAAGCTGATTTTTGACTTTCGTCATCTTGTCGCTCAAACCTGCAATCAAGCGCACTTTGTAAGCATTCTGGATCAATTTTATGACAATTCACACATAAAGCATAGGCAAGTATGGGCATAAAACGTGTTAAAATCACAGTTATCAACTCCCCCAAACTTAAAGCTTTGCTTGTCCTCAAGCAACTAAAAGAAGACCTACCCCTAAAAGGAAACATCCAAGTAATTCCAGCTTATCCTAGGGAAGCCTCATCATGCATCAATTGGGACTAACAATTGCCCTCAATACGAATGCATCATTAACACCTTTTTAGTCTTTTAAGAACTATGGATCGAATGTGACACGAGAGCATCAAGGGTTGACTCATTTCATCAAGGCGCTTTTCTCAAATACCTTGGTCTTTGTGGAACCCAAACTCACACATCCTCAACTCTCCCTAAGCGAACCTCACTTTTTAGAGTAATGACACACAACCCGAGGTTGATGGATTTTTCACTCATTTCTCTCACAAAGAAGGTCATATGTTCAGCTTTAGGTACCATATGCTTGCCCCTTATGTAAGTATCCACTAATGTAGGCTTCCCTCAACTCAAGATCATATAGGGCTTTTGAGGAGTCATTGTGAAGGCTTTTGGGTGAAGGTAGGACATGTTTTTGTTCATTTAGGTTCAATCTTCCCTTTAGCACTTCTTTTAATTCATTATGGCATACTTTTTTGACTCATTTGAGTATTTCAATTCTTTCAAGGGGTTAGAGAGACACATTGTCACTCCTTCTTTTGCAATTCAAACCTTTCTCCTTTTTCTACTTTTACACAACCTTTTTCACTTTGCTTTCTTTGAATCCCCTTTTCCGGTTCTTATTCACTTTTGTATTTCTTTTTGTCTTTTTCTCTTTTTCATTGCCTCCTTTTTCTTTTTTTTGCTTTTGTGCCTCTTTACCGCATTGAAGCCTTTATTGTCTCAACCCCCCAAACTTAGGTATTTGCCATTGCTCAAGGGAAGATTTGGGTGCCAAGAGAGGGTCTCATTGAGAACGGGTATAGGCTTGTAGCATTGGTTCATGAAAGAAGAAGGTTTAAGGCTCAAAACGGTTGAACTAGGGATCATTTCATTGGTAGGTCATGGAAATTGTTCAAATTTGGAAGTTCGGACCAAGGAGGGCCTATATTCACTTCTCAAGTCAAGTTTCACCTATGATTTCGCCTCAACGAACATTCAGGGCTTGGAGCTTAGACTCACAATTCAAATTCTCACCACACACACTCAGGGATTGCTAAAGACATCGAGTTGAGGTCCCACAACGACCTTAGTTCCAATTCAAGTGCACAATGGCCCCACACGACCATATGATGATTGTTTGGTCAACACAAGAGTCTCAAGGCCACAATTTTCACCATCCTAAACACAACATTATGTCTTTGACCATGGGATCAAAGGCAAATGTGTTAGGCCCAAGTGAAGCTTGCCTGAGGTCCTCTTAACTACAAAATATTGAAAATCAAAAGAAGAAAAATCAAAAACGGACTCAAACCCTTAAGAAGGTTGTCACGCCATCTATCATTGGGAAGAGCCACCCGGTTCGCACAACACACTACCCTTGGAAAGAACCGTGGAATTAAGAAAACCAAGGGCTTATTGAAAACACTAAAACCAAAACAAAAGGCTACGAGCCTCACTACTAGGCTGAAAACGAAAAATTTAAATGAAAATAGAGAAACCGAATGAATATGTACAATAGGGAGTAGAATATACAACGAGGTGAATATATACATAAGAGTCTAAAAGTAGCCAAAGTTAAAAGTTATATACAGGCCAACTATTTAAAAATCAAAGACAATCCAAAACATAGACTAGAAATGAAATAAATATATACAGTCATCCAATGTATCAGAATCAAAATGGTAGGGCGCACCCCCACGAATAAAAGCTGGCATTGTCCCCAATACTACCAAGATAAGCTCAAAAATAGAGTAAAAGGATATAGAGAGGCCCCTCAAGCCTAGTCCACATGTGTGGGGTCTCCTGTCGTCCCTGGATCCTCTGTAGTAGTCGGGACCTCAGACTGGTCTCCGACCTGATGCTGTTGTGCTGCTGGGACATGAGCTGGATCAAGGACAGGCTGAACCACCGGTAGAACACTAGATGTACCCTCATGAACCTGGGCCACCTCTATCACAACTCCCTCAGTGCTAGGGAGTTTCCTCTTCTTCCTCGGCCTGGGAGTCTCCTCCTGCTGTGGTTGAATTGCTGCTGGATCTACAGTTGGCTCCCCGAAAAGTAAGTCAAGTGGCATCTGATCCGCCAAAAGCTTATCCACATCCTCCCTCAACTTCATTACTGACTCCTTGGAGGCCTTTTGCTTCCTCAATTTCCTGTGCTCCCTAGCTAGTTTACCCAGTGTTGTGATGTGCGCTCCAACTGCCTTAGCCAAGGCATTCTGTGTCTCCATCATCTTTTCCTGGTTGTCCAGGATCTTCTTCAGTGTCTCCTCAATAGAAGGAGGAATCTCAACTGTGGAAGGGGCTGACTGTGCCTGAACTACAGTGGCCAAGTTTGACAACTTGGATGTCGCAGCTGACATCCAGTTGTTCAAACTGGCTAGAGACTGAGCAAGCTGGTGGGCAGTGAACCTGTGAGTCTTCGATGAAGGGACATCTGGGTCTGCTGCAGTAGATGGACCAGCAATAGAAGAAGGGCCCTGAGGCAATGTCTCACTGGTAGCAGGGATGGTGGAAGGCTCAGTGGACTGCTCAATAACCGCTGGCTCCTCAGACTGGCCAGGTGCGGTGGAAGTGGATGCCTGAGGCTTTTTGGACCTCTTTGGGTTGTCGGGACCCAACTGACTGTACCATGAGTAAGGGGCCACTGGATCTACCTGGACATCAAATCTCTTCTTCTTTACCTTCATTTCTCTGAAGTACAGGGAAAGAGTGTTCGGGAAGGGGTAGTTTGTGTTGGTCTCCTGCCCTACCGTAGAAATCACTCTTGACATGATGTTGCCCACATTCAGAGGAAAACCAGCCATAATAGAAGCCACTAACACTGCACGAGGAATAGGAACTGTGTGATCATGAGTTGACGGGTCAAGCCTACTACACACGAAGGTCAACCACCCCTTTGCTTCAAAACTGAACGTGTTTCTCAGAATCTTCTCGCCTGCTTTCAACCAAAGTGGGACAGTGCCCGGGGCTGCCAAGTGCTGGGCCAACCACGGGCGAACCTCTTCTTTCATTGCCAGGTTTTCTAAGTATTGGGTTTCGTCCTCTTCGTTGAACCCCAAAAATTCGTTCAGAGACTTCCCATCAAACATCACCACTTTGTCCCTCACTTGTGTCACCTTTGAATCTTTCACTACATGATAAACATTACAGTAAAATTCTTTCACCATATGTTCATTTGCGACTATGCAACGTTCCTTGAAGAACCCCCAACCCTCTCTAGTACGGAATTGTGCTTGCACATGTGGGTTTAGAGGAAGAAGATCAGAATCAATAAATTGCCTCTTCGGAATCAATTTTCTTTTGGGCCACCACTCTCAAAATCTGTGGAAGGCTATTTCACTTACAAATCTATCAGCCCATGCTTCCGGTTTTCTTGTTCTCTCAACACCACCAACTTGGGGCTCACCCCCCTCGCCGTATCCTGCACTCTCCCTAGATAATGAAGCTGTGGGGGAGGTGGAGTATTGTGCCTCACTTCTATCTTCGGACTCATCAGACGAGTCCAAAACTACATTCACCGGTTTTTTGAGGCTTTTATCAGCTGGTCCCTTGGAGGTAGGTGAAGCTGAGGGAGAGTCATGCAATTGGAGCGAGAGAGACATGTGAGTTGGAAAAGATTCAGAAGTAATACTCCGGGATGGGGCATACTCACTCCCAGAAGAGTGGGAGGCAGCTCTATGAGCTTCCCGTATTATCTTGCGGGTCTTTTTTATATTCTCCCGAGTCTGGGGAGTGAGTTTAACAACCCGCTTTCCTTTTCCCCCTCGGGAGGAGCCACCCCTCTCGGGTTGTTGTTCTTTTCCTCCTAGTTGCTTTACCATGATCTGCAAAGAAAAAGTCTAACATTGTTAGTTGAAGCATATGCAGTGAATTGGATGGTACAGGTGAAAGCATGGTTTAGAAACAGGGGTGCAGAATAAAAGGGGCGCGGACCGCGCAAAAGAGCCACGCGGACGCGCTGGGCAGCGCGGGCCGCGCAAAACTGGAGCGCGGACCGCGCTTAAGATATTCCAGAGACACCACTCTCTGAATCTCACCGACGCGGTCCGCACTGTTTTGGACCGCGGCCGCGCTAGACTGGCGCGGACCGCGCAGAAATGACGCGCGGCCGCGTAGGGCAGCCAATGAACTGAGTACAGGGATTTTCATTTAAGTCCAATTTATTTGCTCAAATTATGGGTCCTAGTTGTCCCTACTCAGTTACTAATCAAGAAATCATGCCCATTGTTTCACATGAACACACAAAATCTATCCTAACAGGTAAAACTAAGAGAGAAAGAAGAAAATAAGAAGTTATACTAACAGGAAGAAAAATAAAATAAAATAAACTATGCTATGAATGATATTAGTGAGGAATGTTACCAGGGGTTGTGAAAGTGTTAACTACTTGAAGCAAGTTGTTGTTTTGATGCACAGTGAAAAAATGAGAGCTCAGGTAGAAAATTGGCGAAAAGGTTAAAATGAAGCCTAGGGTCTCTATTTATAGAAAAAATTGTGGGACCCATTACTTACCCACCAGCGCGGCCGCGCAGAAATGGCCGCGGACCGCGCTGGATTTCCAGCACCCTTAATTGCCTGAACAACCCACGCGGACCATACTATTTTGATGCGCGGCCGCGTGGGAAACTTCAGAGAGTATGCATTTTGGGCTTCTCACGCGCGGACCGCACAAAAATGTCACGCGGACCGCGCAGAAAACTTCAGAGACTCAGCTTCCATTTTACCAGCCTGCGCGGACCGCACTGCTTTGGTGCGCGGCCGCGTAAGCAACCGCGTAAGCAAACTTCAGAGACCTCAAGATTTTTGCTACTTTTGCCCTGCACTGGTTCAACATCAACCCTGCAACATCTCACAAACCATGAGTTGAAAAATCCTAATCTACAACGGAAAAATAAAAAGAAAGAAAAAGACATGGGTTGCCTCCCAAGAAGCGCCTGATTTAACGTCGCGGCACGACGCATTTTACCACAATATCACTTCAAATGAAGGAGTGCCACCACGTGGCTGTCATCAATTATCCCCAAGTAACGCTTCACACGATGCCCATTGACTCGGAAAACTTCACCATTTTTGTTTTTTCGATCAATAGCACCAAATGGGGTCACCCCAACAACTTCAAATGGACCACTCCACCTAGACTTGAGCTTTCCCGGGAATAACCTCAACCGGGAGTTGAATAGAAGAACCATGTCACCCACCTTGAATTCTTTACCCCTAGCATACTTGTCATGGAGGTACTTCATCTTGTCCTTGTACAAATACGAGCTGGAGTAAGCATGAAATCTAAAGTCATCAAGCTCATTCAATTGCTCCACTCGGAGATTTGCTGCAACATCCCATTCCAAGTTCAACTTCCTCAATGCCCACATAGCCTTGTGTTCAAGTTCCACTGGAAGATGGCAAGCTTTACCAAACACCAACCGATACGGAGACATACCAATTGGAGTCTTGTAAGCCGTCCAATAAGCCCAAAGAGCATCATCCAATTTCTTCGACCAATCGGTCCTATTAGCATTCACCGTTTTGGACAGAATACTCTTTATCTCCCGATTTGAGACTTCCACTTGTCCACTAGCTTGTGGATGATAGGGGGTGGTCACTTTGTGATTAACTCCATACTTAGCAAGCAATGAATCAAAAGCCTTGTTGCAAAAATGGGACCCCCCATCACTAATAATGGCCCGAGGAGTACCAAATCTTGTAAAGATACTCTTTTTCAAAAATGCTACGACACTTCGGGCTTCATTGTTGGGAAGAGCCACGGCTTCCACCCATTTTGAAACATAGTCCACCGCCACGAGAATGTAAGTATTACCACAGGAGCTCACGAACGGACCCATGAAATCGATGCCCCAAACATAAAAAATATCCACCTCAAGAATTGTATTGAGGGGCATCTCATCCTTCTTGGAAATACCGCCGGCTCTTTGACATGCATCACATCTCTTCACCAATTCACTAGCATCCTTGAACAACGTGGGCCAATAGAAGCCACAACTCAAAACTTTTGAGGCTGTCCTCACCCCCCCCCCCCCGTGATGACCACCATAGGGAGAAGAGTGACAAGCCTCCAATATGCTCATTTGTTCACTTTCCGGTACA
>NW_017672763.1:87090-170810 GCF_001879085.1 Nicotiana attenuata | reverse complement strand
GGATTCTTCCTTTCTCTTGAAGCAACCGCCCTATCTGCTGGGCCCTAGCCTCCAAGTCTGTTCAAAGCCTGGCTTTGTCTCGAAGTTGCTGCAAATCCATTTCTAGCTGTGCTAATGCCCTATAACAGTGTTCTCTCTCGACTTTGAAGTCCTTTGCCTGTTTAATCATTCGGTTTTCTGCGACAGTGGCCTTTTCCTTTAATCTTGCGACCTTATTGTCATATTCTTCTTTTAACTGCTTAACCATGCGAGCCCGTTCTTCTGCATTTTTGGCCAATTGTCTCCGGACCCCAACTAATTCCTTTTCTGCTTTGTCGAGGTCAAAACTGTAATCATTCACCTTTTGCCTTAGATTTGCTATAAGCTTTGTATCTTTGGCACTTCTGACAGGGTTGTCGGCCTCTAGCTTCATCTTTTGTATTTGGGCTCGTAAAACTTCATTCTCCTTGGCCAATTGTTTTCTCTCCCCTTCGTCAGCCGCGGCTTGCAAGCTATTTTCAAATCGGAGGTCTTGGACCTGTTTTTCCAACGCTCTTATGCGGGCCCTGTACTCGTTTTCTTTAGCTAACCAATCCCATTGTTCTTGTGATGAATCAACAAATTCCTGGATGTGAGGTCTTTTGGCCGGTCTTCCGAATGCAACGTCCCTTCTATACCAAGCCTGATAATCAGGTGACACCTCTCCTTTGGCTCGATCCCGGACACAAGTGTTTGCCGCCAAATATTGACATTCGCTCCAGACTTGGCGGACCACTGCTTCAGGAAACTGGCCATCGGGGCCAATCTCAACCACTTGCAAACTAAGATCATCATCCTTGGGTATTATCTGGCATCTCCCCAGTTGCCTCAACACTCGATACGGTGCGTATGGCTGAATGCTTCTAAGCCCCATCAGAAGAAAATGTGGTCGGGCTGCCGGCATATATACGACTTCATCAACAGGTAACCATCCCAGTGTCCACTCTATCTGGCTAGCCGGGAGGGACCGAAAATATGTTGTCCAACCCGTGACCCCTTCTGGCAATTCGTCCCCTTTAGTTCTTGTGTAAAATTCTTCTATGCATGTTTTTTCTGGAGACCCATAACTCAGAAACTGAGGGCGATGATACAGATGCTCAATCATCCACATTTGTAATATTAAGTTGCACCCCACGAAGAAAGTTTCTCCGGCTTTACAAGCTGTAAGAGCACGGAAGATGTCGGCCAATATCATAGGTGCAAGTGTACTTTTGGCTTGAGTGATTAATGTACTGACAACCCCAACTATTTTTATGTCAATGTTCCCATCCTTCCTTGGAAATATTAAAAGCCCCAAGAAAGCCACCATAAAAGCGAAACATCGATGCTCCTCCCACTTCTGGCAGTTTCCTTTGCTACATATCTTACTTTCTGGGTTGTTGAACCCCCCGATATGACCATAGCGATGATATATGAAGCTTAGAGTACAAAAGCCATTCACCAGGTCTGTGTTATGGACGGCCCTGACTATTTTCAAGGAGTCTAAAAACTTGTGTACAGCTACAATTCTGGGAGCAACCAAGTATTTGTGCCTCAACGGAACCTCAGCCTTTCCAATGTAGCCGGCTATTTCCTCCAATGTCGGGATAAGCTCAAAATCCGAAAAATGGAACACATTATGTGCTGGGTCCCAACATGTAACCAGTGCTCTAATAATATCTCCCCGAGGCGCAATATCAAGCAAACCGGTAAGCCCTTTCAAATGTTTCTTGACCGCATCTTGCCCTTCTTTGCCCAAATCGTTCCACCATAGACGCAACTCCAAAGGGACTTTATGCATGATTGAAAAGGGTTCATTTTGAGTCGTGCTCATCCTGCACATTTATTAAGGTGATTTAATAACTTATTTGACCTAAACAAAAAACAAATAACACTATTTTCGTTCAAATTTCCAATTTAACAAACGGCCGGTTTTGCAGTTACGGCCTTTCAGCACTTCGGGGAGAAGATTTTAAGGCTGTACCCGTTGACCGTTGGGAAATGACTCAAGATGGCCATTTTTGCACAAACAACCTTCCGGTGCCTGTTTGGGGACATTCGGCTATTTTTTGACAAAACGACACCCCCTGATTTATTTATGACAAAAATAAAGACTGACATTTTTTGGCTATTTTTGCAAAAGGGTGGTTGGACCCGATGAGGGTTGCCTACGTATCTCACATCCGATGAGAATCAAACCTGCGTAGTTCGGGCAAATAAATCTAACTATTTTGAAAACACCCCTAATTTGAAAAAATAACCTCTTTTTTTTTGTTGTTTTTGTTGGCAAATTCACTTTTCTGAAAGCAAGATTCTTTTTATATTTTTCTTTTTTAGTGGCAAATAAAACGAACTAATTTGAAAACAAAACTCTTTTGTTTTTCTTTTCCATTGGCCAAAAAAACAAACTACTTTTTTTTTTTTCAATTTCAAAAATCCGGCAGCATTTCGGCACTACTTGGCCATTGGTTTTTTTCTGGTATAAATAATTAATTCTCCCCACTGCTACTTCGCTTTTTCTCTCTCTTTTATTCAACATTGCCCAGATATTCAAAGCCGGTCAGCATGCGAGTCCAAAACAGATAAATGCACAAGTAGTATGCATCAGGATGGTCCATTTTTCCGGGTACACCTGTCCTAGGCGGACCCAACCCCTGTGTTGAGTCCCCTAAGTCAAAATGCACGTGATGCAGATAAGCGTTCCTACTAGGGATCCGGCATGAAGTCAAGTTCTTCTAGGTTCAAAACCTGGGTATGTGTTCTAGACTGTGTACCCGAGCGGACAACTCGAGTCGAGGAGGGGGCTACGTACCGGGAACCAAAAGGCCATCCGGCTTAGTAACTTGTCCGGCCTCTTTCTTATTTCAGGGTATTGACACTAACAGAATAGGGAGTCTCAACCAGTAAGCACATCCCCGGAGGTGAGAAGAGAAAGGTTTCGGCACAGTTTATATACAATTCAGATAATATCGAAGCAGTAAAAAGCAACATTTTGCACATTTAGCATGAAACATGTAGGAAAATCAGATAAAGCCAAATACAACAATATATCTAAGCTCGAATTCTGAACCCTAAACCAGAGATTCTGGGTTCTTTTCCCCAGCAGAGTCGCCAGAGCTGTCACACCTCCTTTTTCACACTACACCCCGGAAGGGTATAATAAAGGGAGTTATTTCCAACTTGAAGTGACAATCGGAACGGGACTTATTATTAAGATTTCAGAGTCGCCACTTGGGAGATTAAGGGTGCCCCAAGTCACCAGTTGAATCCCGAACCGAGGAAATTATGACTCTGTTAATAGTCAGCGAACCAGAAATCCGAGTAAGGAATTATGTTAACCCGGGAGAAGGTGTTAGGCATTTCCGGGTTCCGTGGTTCTAGCACGCTCGCTCAACTGTTGTATTTGATTTTATCTGATTTTGGAATATGTTCTAGCTTATGTGCTTTTATTAGTAAACCGCTTTTATTTTTATTTACTCGATTTTTAAACGAATTGCAACGTCGTGGAAATGCGCCTCAAACCACGTCGCACCAGTGCACCCGTGATTGTTAACACATTTCGACTTCGTTGAGATTTGGATTTGGGTCACATAAATGTGCACCCGTGTTTAGGAAGGTGATTTTATTTAAAATGCGCGCCTAAAGTAGCTACGCGTTTATTAACTGTGTGGGGAGCCATGAAATTCGCTAAATGGCACATCCCGAAGTCTAAATATTTTGATATAAGCAATTAATGAGGGCCCCGCAATTTGTGTGTTTTATTCGGCGAGGCTCGTCTCATCATTCATTAAAAGGCCAAACTAAAAATGAATAAGATTTTTCTATTTTTGATTTGTCTCTAATAAAGGAAGAAGTCTAGTTGATTATTATTGTGAAAGTGTACACATCTTACCAATTGGGCAATATCGAGTCAATTGTCTTCCTAGCCTTGGGCCTAAACAGACCAATCCACACGGGACTGGCAGACTGGACAAAATTTCCACAATAAACCAAATGTTGGGCCTAAAATCAGCCCAGGTCCTGAGAGGCCACTTAAACCCAGGGCTAACGCCAGCCCAAGTGAGGGGCTAATGGATGGGGTCACATATCAGTAGAGACTAATGCCCACGTTATTCAAAAATAGGCTGTTAAGCCTCGATCCGTTGACAGGCCCCAATCAGAACTGGAGCTTAAGCAAATTCACATGGAAAAATACTACTGAATATATTTCAAGTTGTTCAATTGTATCCACTACTGGCTGCAACTAATTTCAGAAATATACACGGGATAACTAGACTAAGGTGATTACTAATAATATGGAGGTATCAAACTTAAGAGGTTCAAGTCCTTATTCTATTCTGACTTCAACTTATCAGGCTAATGTGTTACATTACCTTATTACACTTGTTCATACAAATAACTGCAATAGGCAGTCCTATTGACATGAAACAAAAATCGAAACAGTCCAATCATAAATCTCATTGCAGAAAGTAGACATTAGATTCTAACATGTGAACTGCTATACTCAGAATTTAAATCTCATTGCACAGTCCATACGAATAGTCCAGTATTACAGTCCAGTTACAAGTCCAGTATTTACACACATACAAATTGATTTCGACACTGTGCTGATTAAATCTAACGCCTATTTAACTATCAATACACCACAGTCCGAGCAGCACACTAAGATCAAACAGATGAACATTTGTATTCCATTTCAAGCTTAATGTTACAGCAGGGCAGATTCAAATATGTACCTGGTAATTGCAAATAAGAAAAGGAAAAGATCAGTAGCAGTGACAGTTTGCAACAGCACCCAGGAAGAAGTTGAAATCCAGTAATAAACTCAATCAACACAGCAAGTTCAGGAATAGGTTTGAAACTCCAGCAATGAACCAAAACATCAACAATTTCAAGCACCAATGCAGTCCAAAACCAAATTGATTCTCAGATTCAATTTACAGCAATTCAAATAGACCTTAACAACTCTTTTGGCAGCTACTTTCACATATAGAACAGTATACTCGACAACCAGCTTATTTCTGATCTCAATGCTGAGATCAGTATTGTTTTGAAGGAATTTTATGATTTTTAGAAACTCTGTTTTATGCCTTTTGAAGGGGTTTAGAGGACTGCCCAAAAACTTTTTTCTTTTTTTTTTTCAAGGCAAATGAATGCCTATTTATAGATAAACTTAGGGTCCAATTTCAGATTTTCCTTTTACCCCCTTAGTCCTATTCTAATTTCAGTGTTTACCCATTATTTCTGACTTGTTACACAAGCAACTAACTTAAGTTTATTAGAACCTACACTATAGTCCTCCTAGAAAGTTCTATGCTATTACAATCCTATTCTATCCTTACCCCCCTTCAAAATATTACCAAATCTGATGAAAGTACCCTTTTCCCATGCCTAAACTACCCTTTGAACCTCCTGAAATTACTAGCCTACGTTAACTACACTAACCTTTCTAACTAACCATGGTCCAAATAACTATTTCTGCAAATTAACCAGCCCACCAATCCAATCGCAAATCCTAAATTCAAATAACTACTGATTTTCGGATTAACAACTACTAACATCTATTAGCGATCAACAAACTAAGAAATTGACAACAATAGAATCAGTATGAAAGGAAGAATCAAACACAGGAAAATCCAAACAGTCAGAATTATTAATCAAACTAAACTAATCAAAATTTCAGACCTAGACCTCTACTTACAGATCAAAAGAAAACATGCTTAAGCTACTTTACTAGAGAAAATGAAAAGAACAAGTTCATGCTACTAATTATTATAAGAAAATGAACAAATCAACACGGAGAAGAACAAATAAGACTCAAGTCAGTTGATCACGAAGAAGTGACAGTCATGGAGGAGGAACTGACCCAAAAAACAAAGAGAAACTTACCTATGCAATTTTAGGGTTCTGCTAATTCTGTGACTTAACATTCGAGCAACTCCAACGATGTAAGAAGGGAACCAGTTGGGATTCAGGAAGAAGGAAATTAGGAGCGTATAGGGTGCAATTTTTAGCTATTTGGCGGAGTTAGGGTTTTTGGGCGGCACTTCGATTTAAAATTCGAAGAGATCTAATGAGATTTGGAGGAAACCACTTGGGGAATTAGGAAGAGGGAAGTGAGGAGACCCCGGGGTGTAATTTGGGTGAGATTTGGAGGTGGCGCCGCCGTACACGGCGGAGGCGGCGGCTACTGTTTTGAAGATTCGAGAAGCTTGGATGGGAGTCGAAGAAAACTGATCCCAGACTGGGAATGAGGAGAAGGAGGAGGTGTTGTGGTGTGTTTTTGGGGTCGTTCGGAGCATCGCCGCCAGCGGCGGCGATTTCCGGCCGGCGGCGCTAGGGCGGAGGACGGCGGAGGAAGGTGGGGTTAAGGTTTGTACGAGGAGGATGGGAATTGTCGTTGATTTTTGTATAAAGGTTATTACAGTTTTATTAATAATGGAAGATCGGATCTAGACCATCAGATTTGGGGGTATGGACGGTTACGATCGATTTGCCAAACGACGTCGTTTTTGTTATGGGGGGGACTGGACCGGGCAGGGGCGTTTGGGCTAGGTTGGGGTGGGGTGTTTTTGTTTGGGCCTGGGCAACTTGGCCCAGTTCTTGCCAGTCATTTCCTTTCTTTGTTCTTTTGTTTGTTTTCTTGTATTTTAATCACTTTGCGTTTTTGTATTTTATATTTTTTGTATTTTGTATTTATTTTATAAAATGCTAAAACAAAGCAAAAGACCTAATTAAACTATCTAACTCCTAAAATTATTATTTAAAACTCTATTTAAAGATAAATGTAATAATTAACAATGCAAAGAAACTATTTTCTTGCAATTTTCTTTGCATTTTATTCTAAAACTAATTACTAAAATTGTGAAATTAAATCCCTAAATGCCAATGCATATTTTTGGTATTTTCATATGGATTAAAATGCACAAATAAAAATGCAACAATTACCAAAGAATGCCAAAAAATTCACAAAAAATTATAGAATACTAGAAAAAATTATTTTGTTTGAAATTTTAGGAATTACTGCTTAGGGCAAAAATCACGTGCTCACACTAACAGTCCTGCAGCCTCCCGAGGATAAGTACAGACGTCTCCGTACCGATCTACGAGACTCTACTAGACTTGCTCATGACTCATGAGACCTACGGAAACCTAGTGCTGTGATACCATGTTGTCACGACCCAAAATCCACTAAGGGTCGTGATGGCGCCGGACACCGCTGTCAGGCAAGCCAACCAAAATACTTAATTAAATTCTTACTTTAAATATTTCCAAAACCGCTTCTTTTATACGTTAAAACAATACATAATAAATTCCACTAAATAAATAGTGAAACATTTAACAACTTTTTAAAGTTTCTGAATAAACCCAAAGACATCCCCAGAACCTGGTGCACAAGTGCGTGAGCTATTTCTAAGAAACAATACAGTACAACATCCGTCCGGAATACAAATGGACAGAAAATAGATATAATATACTGAAAGGGACTATACTAGCTGCGGGCCGCCTCGAGTAATGCAACTCACCTAGTCCCAGTATCATCCACGCTGCTACGCCCAGTAGGCCACTAGTAGTACCCGTGCCTGTGAAATAAAAATGCACAGAAGTGTAGTATGAGTACAAAAACAACGTGTACTCAGTAAGTATCCCGCCTAATCTCAAAAAAATAAAGACGAGATGGCATCTTCGACACTTACTAAAGGTCCAGTAATAGTAATATTAACGCGATGACTCACGGATTTATTAAGAACAACAGTAGATTTCAGTAAATTACTAAATAGGTAAAAGTTCCTCTTTATTAAAAGTTTCCGGATTCATAATCCATTAATTAACAATTATCTCAAGTCGGGAGAGCAGGTACTAGTATCAACAAACATCAAAGCAAGCAATGCAAGCATGCGCAACTCATGCCGAGGTCGTACGGCCCGATCCAACAATATTTAAAATGTGCACTGCCGAGGGTCGAACGGCCCGAACCATAGATGCATCTATTACCCCGCTCGCGAATCATACATGCGACGCGGTCAAATTTAAATAAACAATCACCCTGCTCGCGTACCATGCATGCGACGCAGGTACACATAGAAACACATGCTCAACAGCAAATTAAGAATTTTACGGGGAATATTCATCCCATTAGAAGCCAATCCTCTTTTAATGATTTATGGAATAAAGTTTAATTCTATTAGAAATTTATTTACCAATTCAATAGGATTTCAGCAATTCATACAGTCAATAACATTACAAGTATTTCAAGTACAACATGCTTTTGGGTCCTAGACTACCCGGACAATAACATAATGGCAGCTACGCACGGCCTCTCGTCACCTCGTGCGTACGTAGCCCCCACAAATAGGAGCACATAACCAATTATTTCACCTACGGGGACAATTTCCTCTCACAAGGTTAGAAAGGAGACTCACCTCGCTCCGAAGATCCATAACCGGCATTCCACGCCATTCCGAAAACTCAAATTGATACATAACGCTCCAAAACTAGCCAATAGTTATGCAAATCTATTAATATACGACAAGCTACTCATATTAATCCAATTTATAACAATTCCTAACCCCGATCGAAAAGTTGACAAAAACGCCCTCGGGCCCACGTGCCCGGATTTCCAAAATTTTCGAAGAATAAGTTTACCCATAGCCTCACGAACTCAAATATCTAATTTTATCTGAATTCCATACCCAAAATCATGGCCAAATTCCAAGAATATAAATTTCTAGGTCTTCCTACCAAAACCCCAAAGTTCTACCAATTTACATGCTAAAATCCATACAAAATCGATGTATTTAACTCAAGATGGATGGGATTAGCTTACCTTATCGTTGATGATGAAAAATCCCACTTGAAGCTCACCAAAATCGCCCACACCAAATGAAAAATAGGGGCAAATGACCAAACCCCCGACTTTTAAAAGAGCCTCCGCCTCCAGCACTTTCCGCACCTGCGGTCCCTCGACCGCTTCTGCGGTTCCGCAGGTGTGAGCCAAACCACCGCTTCTGCGGTTTCCTCCAGGCTCCCATTTTTTGCTTCTGCGCTTCCATTCCCGCACACGCGGTCCCGCTTCTCCGGCCAAATGACCGCATCTGCGGTCCCAGCTTTCCTTTGCCAAAACCGCATCTGCGACTATTCGGCCGCTTCTGCGGCTTCGCACCTGCGGCCCTATTTCACAGGTGCGGTTATATCAGATACCAGCAACTTCAGCCTTTTCCAAAATTCCATCTTCGATCCGTTAACCACCCGGAATCCACCCGAGGCCACGGGGACCCCAACCAATCATACCAACCAGTCCCAAAACACGTTACGGACTTGCTCGAGGCCTCAAATCCCATCAAACAACGCTAAAACCACGAATCGACCTCCAATCCAAGCTTTATGAACTTTAGAACTTCAAACTTCTACTCCCGATGTTTAAACCTATGAAATCACATCCGATTGACCCCAAATTTGCACACAAGTCATATTTGACATCACGGACCTATTCCAACTTCCGGAATAAAAATCCGACCCTGATATCAAAAGTCAACTTCCGGTCAAACTCTTTGAAAACCTTCAACTTCTATCTTTAGCCAAATGACTCCAAAATGACCCACGGACCTCCGAATTCACTTCCGATCGCTCTCCCAACTCCAGAATTACCATACCGAGCTACTCCCTAACTCGGAATCCCAAACGGACATCGATAACACTGATATGCACTTCAACCCAAACTTATAAAATTATTTCCAAAATGCTAACTTCAATAATAGGCGCCAAAACGCTCCCGGGTAATCCAAAACCCGACCCCGATATACGCCTAAGTCCGAAATCATCATACAAATCTGCTGAAACCTTCCAATCCTAATTCCGAGGTCGTTTACTCAAAAATCCAATCTTAGCCAATTCTTTCAACTTAAAGCTTCCGAAATGAGAATTCTCTTTCCAAATCAACTCCGAACCTCCCGAAATTTAGTTCCGACCATGCGTACATGTCATAATACCTGAATTGAAGCTGCTAATGGCCTCGAACTGCTGAACGACGCGCTGGGTCTCAAAACGGCCGGTCGGGTTGTTACTTCTATCGGCTTTGCTCTTTAGATGTTTGAGGCAATTCTTGAATGAATTAAGCCTTTTTCTACATTTCTACGAACACAAAGTTCAATGATTTTTACGTAACAAAAAAAAAAAAAAAAGTGACGTTAGGGTAACAAACACAAAAGTTCAATGACCATGGGTAAAACTAACTCCACTTCTAAAGAAAAGGATGGATATTACACATTAGACAAATTTCACATTGAAAAGAGATAAAAAAATTATATACAAATACTTGCTATACACGCGTTTTTAGGTTCAATATAACGTAATATAAGAGATGTGATTGTAACACCCCGTACATTCGGACTAGGTGTGGATATGATAATTGGGTATTAATTTGATATTTTAGACATATGAAGTCATAGCGGGATGAGTATGGGTAAAAATAGTTATTTTGGAATCAAGACGGAGAGTGAGGTGCATATGATTTGGCAAAATCGACAAAGTTTGCAGAAGGTCTGTCTTCCAGCAGGGAATAGTGAAAATATGTAAGGAATTTGGGAAAACTCAAAGCGAGGAAGTTGTAGGCCGTTGAAATAGCTTTCCAACGATATATTGTGGAGCCCAAACGGAGCTGTGTACAAAATGTTATGTGCATTTTACAGAACAATATGCGATATGCACCGAGAGCGCACCCCGAGCGCGGCCGCGCTTCGTTTGAGGCAGTGTTACTGCCATTTTGCGCGGTCAGGCCTACCAGGTGCACGGGGGCGCTCATGGGGGTCATTTTAAAGCCCTACTTCGTACCCCACAGCCCCAAAACATAAAAACTTGCTCTAGAAAGGGGAACTCTAAAAAACCTAACTCCTTAAGGGTCCCTCCACCATCCAATGTATGTTCTTATGGTGATTCTAAGTTAATTTCAATTTTCCAAGCTTATTAACATGGGTAAACCCTCCATATCATTAGATATTCGATTGGGACATCATTGTTGAGAGAAGAAACCCTAGAACTCGAATTCAAGAGGATTAAACTTCAAAAAGGTAATGTCTTCCACCCTCTAATTGATTATACTATTGGATTAATGATTATAGACTCTAGTTCATGAGATATGAGTTGATGGGTTTGATAGAAAAGCATGAACAGTTATAGGTTTGGGGTGTTGATTGTTGATTATTGGTTAAGGGTGTTGTTTACCTTATGGGTGATAAAGAATGATGTTGATTATAACAATTTGAGACTTTAGAATTTATCTAGGAGCAAGAGAATGGGCTATTGAGTGTAGAGACACCATTAATAAGGACTATGACTCTTTATGTCACCAAGTGTTTGAGAAAATGCTTAAGTGACCAAAACATGAGAATTATTGCTAATATGGAAACCGTTTGACTTGTATTGATAAAGTTGAAAGGGTTGACGAATGTTCTATTACGCTCAATAGCAGGAAGTTAAGGTATTGATGCTAACTCTCTATGTTTGGGCATTTTAATGATTCTCCCTACAGTACGTTTCTTTTATGACGTTACCAATTGCCTCAGAAATATAGTTAAGCCTAGTTCCTTGAATAGTTGTAGAACTTCTATTCTCTAGCTTCATAACTCGTTCACCACTTTCATTCTGAACGTTGTGAGCTTAGTGCGTATTCAATATAGACTTGGGTTTGATGCCCCCGAGTCTTTGAATAGATTACTCAGTATGCCATAAACAGTTGAAGTTTCAGTGTTCATAATCAGTTCAAGAATATATGTCTCAGTCTAGTCCTATTCAGAACTCCAGTATTATGTAACTCAATGTGATCTAGTATTCCAGTATCATGTAACTCAGTGTTTGTCACGACCCAAAACCCCGGTCGTGATGGCGCTCAACACATTGTTAAGCAAGCCCGACCATTCAACAACAAATCTCAACGTATGATAATTCAGGAATTCGAGCACAGATACTAAATTACTAAACCATCTTATCAAACTACTATGAGCACGGAGTAGTACACTGAAAACCAATGAAAATACTAGAACATAACCCATAACAGGATCCGGTGTCACGATTACGAGCCTCTAATACAGAGTGTCATACTACAACAAGACTGTCTAGGAAACGGAATAATGAAAGATAGGGATAGGAGGGAAGGATCAAGGCTGCGAACGCCATGCAGCTACCTCGATGCTCCCGGTGAAATGCTGCCCAGCTAAACAGCTCCTCCCTCAGACTGTGATGCACCTAAATCTGCACACAAAGTGCAGGGAGTAAAGTGAGTACTCCGACTTAGTGAGTAATAAGAATAAATAACAACTGAAGATAAGAAATCACTGAAAAACCAAAGGCCACTATACCATGCAGTACCAAACCTTAACAGTAAAACCGACAAGTCAATAAAGTAATAGTACAGAAAGAACCATGACAGGTAATAGGTAAGGAAAAATGCTATAATGCAATGCAATGCAAATATCGGTACTTTCAGGTACCCACTGCGGCGTGCAGTCCGAGCCAACCATATATTTTAACTTCGACGGCGCTCATTGGGGGTATGTACAGACTTCGGAGGGGCTCCTACAGCCCAACCACAAATAAGCCATCTCGTGGCACCAACCAGACCCTCGGCCTTAATATCACATAGTACTGCTGCAGCGTGCAGCCCGAGCCATCCATAAATCCAGAAATCACAATAAGCCCCTCGGGCACTTTTAAATCAGTAATCCACAGCCCAAAATATCATTTAAAATATCCTTTGAATTTTCAAGTTTAGAAAAAGGGGCTGAGTTTGCAAAATAGTACTGAAAACCTTAGTATGAGGATAAACAAAGTGCAAAGTATGCAAATCAGTGAAATCAATCCCTGAAGGATTCAAATAACCGGCACGAAGCCCAAATATAACAGTCAAATCCAAATAACGATGATTTCTAACAAGTTCTAGTAGAAAAATACAGTAAGACATCATCGGGACGGACCAAGTCACAATCCCCAATAACCAACAGCCCCGCACTCGTCATAGAGCGCGTGCCTCGCCTCAATATAGCGGTACGATGTGAAATTCCGGGGTCTCAAACCCTCAGTACATCATTTACACCCATTACTCACCTCAAGCCGGCCCAAAGTCTAGCTCCCTATGCCTTTTCCTCTCGAATTGACCTCCTCGCGCGTCAAATCTGATCAAGACCACAAGGAATACATTACAATAGGCTAAGGGGATGTAACCCAATCGAAAAGACTCGAAAAACATCAAAAATCACGAAGTTGGCAAAACCCGAGCCCCGGGCCCACTTCTCGAAAAATTATAAAATTCACATCATCGGATTCCTCGTCTCGCCACGAGTCCATGCATATCAAATTTATCAAAATCGGAGTCCATTTGACCTTCCAAATTCTATTTTTAACTTATAATTTCTCAAGCCCTAACTTACCCCCTTTTGATGAATTTCCACTAATTTTCATGTTAAATCTACCATAAACTCGAATAATTAGGCCAAGGGACTTACCTCCAATCGATTCCCAGTCGAAACTCTCAAAAATCTTCGCCCAAAGCTCTCAACGTCGCTCAACAATGGTGGAAAATACCCCAAGCTCGTGGATGAAATATGATATTTTAACCCTTCTGCCCAGTCGACTTTCGCTTCTGCGGTTCCGCTTCCGCTTATGCGGGACCGCTTCTGCGGCCAAATTTCCGCTTATGCGGTTTCTCACTTAACTTACCACTTCCGCCTTTGCGACATACTCTCCGCTTCTGCGGATTACCCAAGACCGCTTCTGCGGTTATTCACTCGCACCTGCGGACCCGCTGATGGGAAAAGGGGTCCGCTTATGCGGAACTCATCAATTCAACAAAAGATCGCTTCTGCGCTTATCCACCCGCTTCTGCGGTCCATTTCCGCAGAAGCGGAAATACCTGATGACAGAAATCTCAGACCTGAAGCAACTTCCAAAAACCCTCGTTTAACCACTCGAATTCACCCCGAGGACCCCGGGACCTCAACCAAAAACACCAACACATCCTAACACCTCGTTCAAACTTGTTCCAATCCTCAAAACACATCTAACAATGCTAAAACCATTAAATCACATCGGATTCAAGCCTAAGTTTCTTAAAAACTTCCGAATTACGCATTCGATCAAAAACCCGACCAAAACACCTCCGAATGACCCGAAATTTTGCACACACATCCAAAATCACCTAACAGAACTACTGCAACTCTCGGAATTCTATTCCGACCCTCGGATCAAAATCTCACCTGTCAACCGGAATACGCCAAAATACTAACTTCGCCAATTCAAGCCTAATTCTGCACCGGACCTCCAAAATCAATTCCGATCGCACTCCTAAGTCACAAATCACCTCCCGAAGCTACCCGAATCACCGGAACTCCAATCCGAGCTCTCTAACTCATAAGTCAACATCCGGTTGACCATTCCAACACAAGCCTTCCTTAAGGAGACTAAATGTCTCATTCTCCACCAAAACCAAACCAATTCAACTCTAACTCACCAAATGCCGATAACGAAACATGAAGAAGCAATAAATGGGGAAAACGGGGCGGTAACACATGAGACGACGGGTCGGGTCGTCACAGTGTTATTCAGTATTTCACTATCATGTATTGCAGTTTGATTCTCAGTTCCTGAATGTTGAATACCTATATTTGGGCAGGAGGTCGTAGTTTATATTCTTTATGCATACATGGGCCTGAGGCCGTATTTTATGCTTTATGCATGTTTGGGCCTGAGGCTGTAGTTTATTCTTTAAGCATTTTTTGGCCTGAGGCCGTAGTTATGTATACGTATACTTGAGCCTGAGGTCGTAGCTTGTGCACATATATATTGGGCCCGAGGCCGTAGCTTATTCAGATAAACAGGTTGTTCATTATTCAGAAGAGGGAGTATTCATATCCTTACTTCCTTTGTTCAGTTCAGTTATCAGCTATCATTTCAGTTATCAGTTGTCATTTCAGTTATCAGCTATCAGTTATCATTTCTGTTTCTGTTTCAATAGTTATCATTTCAGTTACTAATTATAAATTCTCTGTTATCACCTTGGTTTTAGTTTCAACATTTATAATTCTTTCTTTCAGTTGCTTTACATACCAGTGCAATTCAAATATACTGACGTCCCTTTTGCCCAGGGCCTGCATATCACGATGCAGGTAATGATTTACAGGTTAATGATTCAGAGCGCTAGGATTCTCGTACCAGCTATTTGGTGATCCCAGTTATTCCAGGGCATTATCATTACCTTACATTTTTCAGTATTTTCTGACAATCAGTGTTTTTAGTACATCATTAGAGGCTTCATAGACTAGCTTAGACAGAGTTTCAGGCTTTTCATGTTAAGCAATGTTAGCTACATATATGTTTCAGACTTGTTTCAGCATTTTCGCACTTTGATTTATATCATCCAGACTTTCAATATATCAGCATGTGTCAGTTTATCTTTCACATTCAGTATGTTATGATATCACGTGTTGATTTAGCCAGCCAGTTGGTTCGCTCGGTCACATGGCACTGAGTGCCGTGTTACGTCCAGGCCTAGGTTCGGGGCGTGATAAAGCTTGGTATCAGAGCACTAGGTTCAAGTGTCCTAGGGAGTCTATGAAGCCGTTTCCAGTGGAGTTTCCTTTGCATGTGTGTGCCGGCCACTCATATAAACGGTTAACTACCAAGACATCCAGGATTGTCTCATTTCTTTCTACTCTAGATCGTGCCATGAAGTTTAGAGCAATAGTTAACCTTCCCTTCCTATCTAATTCCAAACGTCCCAAGCGACGCGCAGGAGAAACCTAAGGTCCTAGAGAGGATAATTTGCCATTGGGGTATAATTATGGAGTACAGGTTGGTAAATATGAGACTTGAGAGGATGTTAAAAGTGGGATACAATGGATAGTAGTACAGATTAGAGCATAACCTTATCAGAAAGTACAAAAGCAATTACCATGTCTTATGGTTATCAGTTTACCTCAGTTACCAGTTATACAGTCTTTCAGTTAGCATGTTGTGGTTATTCAGTACTCCAGTATTCAGTTATGTGCTTACCAAATATCTAATTTTTAGTGGATCAAAATTCTGGTGACTGGTGAGTATACAATGATGCCTATGGGTGCTAAGAGAAAATGTAAGTAACAGTGATCATAGCGAAATCTTCGCATATTTTAGGTCCGGATTAAGGCCAGGACCACCGGAGGGCGCAGGAAGTGATTTGTCAGATGATGGTATACTTTGAAAGATAAGTTTGTGCATGGTAATATATTCGTATGTGTTTTACCTCCTAGAACAACTTTATTTAACTCTTGGAAATCGATCCACAAGTTGGATGATGATAGTTCAGATGTCAAACCCTAACATTGGTCACTATAGTTTTGGACAGAAAATAGCCTAAGGGTAAAATACCGAGGAGTTAGAAACGTTTGTTATTACCAAAGATGTGATTTCGTACAACTCATGCAAATGACTAGAAGATATGATGTATGCAATGAGAACCAAGAGCAACCAATATTGAATTTCAGGGAATGATTTTAAGTTGTTTAGATTTATTCAAATCAGAGCTAGAAGTACCACACTAGTAAGCTACTATAAGAAGTAGCTATTGATGTAAATAAGAGATATGACAGTTTCCCCTTAGGTTTTGTGACCAAGTGATTACCGCAGATGTTTATAGTATGATATGATTTTGTGTTGTATAGAGATTTTAGGGTTAGATATTTCTATTTCCTTTAAAACAGATGAATTCCCTAAGTGTGATCCATGCACATAGTTTAGAAGGAAAAAAAGGGATAGTATGCGACCGTAGAATAGGGTTGGATGGTGAGGGATTTTAGGAATAATCTTCTATTTCACTTTAGTTATACAAAGCAGGAAATATGATGCTAGCAGGTGTTAGTAAAAGAATAGTAAGTAAGTTTTGAGTAGATACTGTGAATTAGCTCAACATGGCTAGTAGAGGTAAGATTTCACTTAGCCAGGTTAACTCTAGTGAGTGGATGACAGTTTGAAATACCGAACGTGTGTTAGAACCCAAAGAGTTTAAGTTAAATCCGAAGTACAGTGATAGTGGGAAAAACAATCAGCTAGCAATAAGAGAGCAAACTATAGAAGAATAGCCTTTAGGAATTATCGAAATGTGGTTTCTCCAAGACTGATAGTGTGAGCAAAGTTAAACTATTAAGATTGTGTATGATAGTGGTGAATATATTAACTTTCCGTTATGTGAGTAATTTAGTTTTTCCTAGCTTAGAAGTAAGTTGGAAGATGAGTCGTCATTGACGTAGAGTGCAAAGAATTGCAGAAAATAAGAAAAGTTTTTTTGGATCCCCCAAAAAAAGAAGGATCTGTACGTATAAGACCTTTGGTCTAAGGGGTGATGTGAAATTCAGTAAGTCCAGTTAGAGATTTGAAACCCGAATAGTTAGCATGGGATATGAAAAAGAAAATCAGTTCGGTAATGAGGGAAAATTGTATAACTACCACAAGGAATATGTCTAGCATGTGTAAGAAACACAAAATGAGTAGAATGGTCACCGAGCTTAGTTATTGATGATAAAGTGATCACAGAAAAGCTATAAAAGCATGCCTATTTATGTGTCAGGAGGGTAGTGCCATTGCACGGGACTCTAAAATTCAGAGTACATGTCAAAGAATTAGTTCACAATCATTCTACAAGTGTTTTCAGGAAGTATCTTAAAAATATAACCAAGTATGGGAGGTATAACTCATGATTGAGGTAGATAAGAGAACTCTGGTGAAAGAAGTTCACCGGCCAAGATTGGAGTTCAACTTCGGACTCCGAATATGACGGAGTTGTTGTCTAGAACAGGACTTGTTCCCCCTTAGTAGGCGAAGAGAAGGAGAAACAATTTGATGATCCCTACATGTTGTTGTTGAAAGAGAAGATTCACAAGTATAAGATGATGGTACTTTGAGGTACCAAGACGGATTGTGTGTTCCAGACATAGATGGACTTAGTGAGGGAAGATCATGTTAGAAGCCCATAATTCCAAGTATTCTTTCCATCCAGGTTCCTAAAATATGCATCATGACCAAGGAGATTTATTGGTTGAACGACATGAAAAAGAACGTCGCAGACTTTGTGGCCAATTGTCCGAATTGTCAGCAAGTGAAAGTCGAGCAGCAGAAAGCCTAGTGTTTTATCACCGAATACACATATTTTGAGTGGATATGGTAAATATGAAATTTATAACGGGATTATCTTTCTCATTTTAAAAGCATGATTTGATTGGATGATTGTAAATCGACTTACCAAGCAGCACACTTCTTGCCAGTAAAAACTACAGATTCAGTAGAAGATTATACCAAGTTGTACATTCAGAAAATCGTCTGATGTATCCGTCATTTCGGATTGTGGTGCTCAGTTTAAAATGAACTTTTAGAAGTACTTTCAGAAATGATTAGGCACACATTTTTCATCCTCAGAAAGATGGCCAGGCAGAGCGCATTGTTCAAACATTTGAGTATATGTCCTTGTTGTTAAAAGTAATTGGGATGATCACATACCTATCATTGACCTTGATAATAATAACACCTATCATTCTAGTATCAAGATAGCATTGTGAGAGACTCTGTATGGGCGAAGGTGTAGATCGCCAATTGGTTGGTTCAAAGTTGGTGAAGAGGAGTTGTTGGGACCAAATTTGGTCTATCAGACTATAGAGAAAGTTAAGTTGATTCAAGAGTGTTTGAAGACGACTTAGAGCCGCCAAAAATCCTATTCGAGCGCGCGACATAGAGACCTAGAGTTTCAAGTTGATGATTGGGTGTTTCTGAAATTTTTGCATATGAAAGGCGTTATGAGATTTGGGAAGAAGGGGAAGCATAGTCCCTGCTATATTGGGCCACATAGAGTCTTGCGAAGGATCGGTGAATTAGCTTATGAGTTGGAGTTGTCACCATAATTAGTGGTGGTACAACCATTATTTCACGTGTCATGTTATAACGTTCAAGTTTCCAGTACTCAGATACTCATGTTAGTTCAGTACTCAGATACTCATGTCAGTTCAATATTCAAATACTCATGTCATTTCAATATTCAGATACTCATGTCAGTTTAATACCCAGCTACTCATGTCAGTCCAATACTTAGATATTCATGCTAGCTTAGTACTCTGATATTGATGTTAGTTCAATTCTCAAATATTCGTGCCAGTTCAATATTCATATACCTATGTTAGTTCAGTATTCACGTATCCATGGCAGACCAATATTGAGTCAATGCGGTAGTCATTCAGTTCACTATCTCAATAGTTCAGTAGTCATGTATTCATTCAGTTTAGTATGCCAGTGTAAATGAAAGTTCATGTCTCCACCAGACCCATTTAAGGTCCGAAGTTACAGTCAGGACAATCATTCAAGAACGAATGATCCCAAGGGGGAGATAATGTAACACCCCGTACATTCGGACTAGGTGTGGATATGATAAATGGGTATTAGTTTGATATTTTAGACATATGAAGTCCTAGCGGGATGAGTATGGGTAAAAATATTTGTTTTGGAATCAAGACGGAGAGTGAGGTGCATAAGTTTGGGAAAATCAACTTAGTTTGCAGAAGGTCTATCTTCCAGAAGGGTTTAGTGAAAATGTGTAAGGAATTTGGGAAACCTCAAAGCATGAAAGTTGTAGGCCTTTGAAATATCTTTCCAACGATATATTGTGGAGCTAAAAAGGAGATATGTGAAAAAATATATGCGCGTTTTACTGAACGGTATGCGTATGCGTGCCCTGAGCGCGCCCCGAGAGCGGCCGCTTTTCTTTTGAGGCAGTGTTACTTCCATTTTGCGCAGTCAGTAGTGCGGTCAGGCCTACTAGGTGCGCGGGGGCGCTCATGGGGGGTCATTTTAAAGCCCCACTTCCTCCCCCACAGCCCCAAAAAATAAAAACTTGCTCTAGAAAGGGGAACTCTCAAAAACCTAACTCCTTATGGGTCCCTCCACCATCCCAGGTATGTTCTTATGGTGATTCTAAGTTAATTTCAATTTCTCAACATCTTATTAACATGGGTAAACCCTCCATATCATTAGATATTCGATTGGGACATCATAATTGAGAGAAGAAACCCTAGAACTCGAATTCAAGAGGATTGAACTTCAAAAAGGCAATGTCTTCACCCTCTAATTTATTATACTATTGTATTAATGATTATAGACTCTAGTTCATGAGATATGAGTTGATGGGTTTGATAGAAAAGCATGAACAGTTATAGGTTTGGGGTGTTGATTATTGATTATTGGTTAAGGGTGTTGTTTACCTTATGGGTGATAAAGAATGATGTTGATTATAACAATTTGAGACTTAAGAATTTATCTAGGAGCAAGAGAATGGGCTATTGGGTGCAGAGACACCATTAATAAGGACTATGACGTTTTATGTCACCAAGTGTTTGAGAAAATGCTTAAGTGACCAAAACATGAGAATTATTGCTAATATGGAATCCGTTTGACTTGTATTGATATAGATTAAAGTTGAAAGGGTTGGCGAATGTTCTATTACGCTCAAGAGCAGGAAGTTTAGGTATGTGATGCTAACTCTCTATGTTTGGGAATTCTAATGATTCTCCCTACAGTACGTTTCTTTTACGACGTTACCAATTGCCTCAGAAATATAGTTAAGCCTAGTTCCTTGAATAGTTGTAGAACTTCTATTCTCTAGCTTCATAACTCGTTCACCACTTTCATTTTGAGCGTTGTGAGCTCAGTACGTATTCAATATAGACTTGGGTTTGATGCCCCCGAGTCTTAGTATAGATTACTCAGTATGCCATAAACAGTTGAAGTTTCAGTGTTCATAATCAGTTCAAGAATACATGTCTTAGTCTAGTCCTATTCAGTATTCCAGTATTATGTAACTTAGTGTGATCCAATATTCCAGTATCATGTAACTCAGTGTGATTTAGTATTTCACTATCATGTATTGCAGTTTGATTCTCAGTTCCTGAATGTTGAACACTTGTATTTGGGCCTGAGGCCGTAGTTTATATGCTTTATGCATACTTGGGCCTGAGGCCGTAGTTTATGCTTTATGCAAGTTTGGGTCTGAGGCCGTAGTTTATGCTTTATGCATTTTTGGGCCTGAGGCCGTAGTTATGTATATGTATACTTGGGCCTGAGGCCATAGCTTGTGCACATATATATTGGGCCCGAGGCCGTAGCTTATTCAGATAAGTTAATTTCAATTTCCCAACATCTTATATTTCAGACTTGTTTTAGTATTTCTGCACTTTGATTTATATCATCCAGACTTTCAGTATATCAGCATGTGTTAGTTTATCTTCCGCATTCAGTATGTTATGATATCACGTGTTGATTCAGCCAACCAGTTGGTTCGCTCGATCACATGTAGTTAGGCACCGAGTTCCGTGTTACGTCCAGGCCCAGGTTCAGGGTGTGACATTGATGCGTACATATTTATGACTCATTCTTTCTTCTAGGAGTAGAGGTGAGAAGAAGAGCACAAATGTAGGGCTCTGTCACTCTTTTGTGCCGGGAATGGTGAACCTACCGGCCCTTCCTTGGCCCCGTCGTTATCTTTCTGCAAGGGTCCGCCATGTGTGGTCTGGAATTGAAGCTTTTGTCCTTTTAAATTACAGTTCTTCAATTGTACATTTTAGGGATTAGAAGGCGATATTTGACCTGCTTTGTCTGTGTTGGGCTTAAACTGTTATATTTGAAAGCATGCCTAAGTTACTGAAATGTGAACAAGCTGAACTTGATATTATTGAGCTACTATTTCTACGGTTTAACGTTTATATTCTGAACTGTTATCGGTTATTGGTATTGGAATTGTATTGTTGTTTCCTGGACTCACTCCCTTGCCCTCTTTAACTTTACGAAGTGATTTAGCTTGCGCAAATAAACTCTTAAATTTCACTATTCTTATAGGTATTTAATTAAAAATTTGGAAATAATTAATTTATGATATGACTAACTCAATTTTATTTAGTCATATCATACTTAAATTGATATGACTAAACCAGCTATGCCAACTGGATATCAATAACCTCCAAGTTTATTATGATATGAGTTTTATATCAATAAACTTCTACTTTATTGTGGTATTCTTTTATATGTGTAGTATAAACTTGAGAATAAAGCGAGTAACATTTCACATATATATTACCACGCTACAAGTTGTAGTAATAAAATATATTAAATCTTTTCTTTATTTATAGTCTCAATATAACCAACCGCTTTCGCGATTACTTTAGAAACTAAATAAGTTTCGTTGAGACTTGCTACAACACAATATCTTATTGATAATCAATATTATTTCTCCAAAATAGTGATAATTGGCTCTTCCAGAGCTCTCAATTAATTTTGTACTACCACATATTCATCAACATCCATATGGTCATATATCTCTTTCAAGGAGAAAGTTATATCATTATGGCCATGGTCAAAATTATATGCAAGATATGTTTCTTGCATTATTGTTGTCCTTTAGTAATCACATAAAAATATTTTGGAGTACAATAGGTACGTGACCAATGACCATTCATGCCATAATAATGACATTATTTTCTTATATCATCTCAAGCCTCCTTTTGAGGCGAGCGTGGTATATTCGCTACCACTAGCACATTCATATTCTTCCAAGAATGAATATGTATTCATAAATAAGATGATGTCACATTCACATCATGAATGGACAGAATCAATTTTTATAGCAAAAGAAAATAAAAGGCGAAATACATATACCGCTCCTTTAAGTCGTCCTCAACGATCAACCAGACACCTCAATTGGCCCTTTCATCATTTAAACACTTCAACTGACTAATAAGTATATCAAATAGACACCCGAGTGCAGCAGACCATATGCGTGAGTAACACTTGCCAATGACGTGTTCACGACCCCGGTTCGCCCTTCGTGAACCATCGTGACGGCACCTAGTCCCTACGACTAGATAAGCCTAAAACGCGGAAAATAAACCAATTTGCGGAAATAAATAAGTAAAACAGAAATAAGGTAATGAAAAAAGCGTGTAAAAGTGCCACTCGGCATACACAATATTACTCTCAAAACCAATACAACTCTCCCAAAATCCGGAAATCCATGAATCACAAGCTAAGAATACTACATAGTGCTCTAACTCCAGAATGTCAACAAAGTAAATAGAGAAGGACGGTAACTACAAAAGAGAATGGAGAGAGACTCTTCGGTCTGCGGACGCGGCAGATATACCTCCAAGTCTCCGAAAGATCGCCTCGCCTCAAGGATGGTAAGTCTGAGTAGAGGTACTTGGATCTGCACATGAAAAACATGCGCAGGAAGGGCATGAGTACAGCACAACGGTACTCAGTAAGTGCCAAGCCTAACCTCGGTCGGGTAGTGACGAGGAAGGTCAGGGCCCTACTGAGATTTAATATAATATAAATTCGATAGTGTAAAATAGAACAATATAAATGAGTGTAGCAGTAAGGGCAACACAGGATGTAAAGAAACAGAAAACAAGTGATCACGGTAAACAAATACAGCTCAACGCAAAGATAACAACCGGGGGATCTCCCCGGATACCGTCCTGTAGTCCCCGAATATAATATTCGGTGGATCTCTCGGGTGCAGTCCCGCAGTCCAACTCATAAACGTGCAGGGGGATCTCCCGGAATACAAGTCCGTAGTCCCAAATTTAAATACTCAGTACTGGGAAAACTACCGGGTGCAATCCCGTAGTTCCAATGTAAAAGTGCAGGGGGATCTCCCGGAATACAAATCCGTAGTCCCAAAGTAAACCTACAGGGGAGCTCCCGGGATACCGTCCCGTAGTCCCAAAATAAACACACAGCAGCAACAAGATACCCAAATCAATCAATTTCACACCAAGGTAAAGCAGGTATTCCTAACCTAGCATGCTGCACATAGTTCAAGCAGGGAAGTAGAACAAATAAGCAGTTAAATCAATTAGACATACTTCCCTAAGCTAACAACAGGCTCAACTTGCAAGTAGTGTAAACAGGAAAAGAAAACACAGTTCTAAGTACTTAATGGAAACCGAATTTTTCAACAATTAACACAAGTACGCACTCGTCACCTTACGTACAAGGCATTTCAATTACCAAATATCCAAATCCTAAGGGGAAGGTCCTCTACACAAGGTTAGGCAGACCACTTACCTCGAACCAGCTCAATAATCAACCCGAAACTACGTTCTTGCCACGAGTACTCGACTCCAAATGGCTCAATTCTATTCAATTCAATTTCATAATGTTAATAACACTTCAAGTAACTGATTTTACAAAGAAATTCTAAGCTAATACGCGAAGTTAGGTAAAATGACCAAAATGCCCCTCGGGCCCACGTCTCGGAATCGGGTAAAATTTATATTTTCAGAACTCTCATACTCTCACGAGTTCATGCATACCAAAATTATCCAAATCTAAGGTCAAATCCCCAATCAAAAGTCAAATTTTAGGTCTAAGAACTTTCTTCCAACTTTTCCCCGATTTTCATCTCCAATCCGAATTTAAATGATGAAACTAACTATAGATTGATGGAATATAACTAGAAAGGTTTAAAGAATTGTTACCCACTAATCTCCTCTTCAATTTCCTCCCAAAATCGCCCTCTCCCGAGCTCCAAAACGAATTTCCAACATTTGAAACTAAACCCTCGAAATCTCATATTTCTGCCCAGCTATTTCCGCATCTATGGTCCCTCATTTGCGGAACAATGGTCGCATTTGCGACTTTTCACGTAAGGCCCAGATTCCGCATTTGCGATTCCCCATCCGCAAATGCGGTACCGCTCCTGCGGAAATTCCACCGCTTCTGCGGTTCCTGCTGAGCTCTCCAAATTCCGCTTCTGCGACCACAAGGCCGCTTCTGCGGCGCCGCACCTGCGGGACCCAAACCGCAGGTGCGGTTATGACAGAAAACCAGTAGCTGAAGCTGCAACTCTAACTCCAAAATTTCTTCCGTCAACCCTTCGAAATCATCCCGAGGCCCCCGGGACCACAACCAAAGGCACCAACAAGTCTAATACCACTATCCAAACTTGTACCAATCCTTAAAACACCTAAAACAACATCAAAACCTCGAATTAACCATGGATTCAAGCCTAAGAACTCCAAAATTCTCAAAATACGCTTTCCATCATAAAGTCTATCAAACCTCGTTCGAATGACCTGAAATTTTGCACACACGTCACATTCAACATGACGGAGCTACTCCAACTTTCGGAGTTTCATTCCGACCCTCGGATCAAAATCTCACTATCGAACCGGAAAATTCAAAAATCCATCTTTCGGCATTTCAAGCCTAAATTAGCTACAGACCTCCAAAACATAATCCGATCACGTCCCTACGCCCGAAATCACCCAACGGAGCTAATGAAACTATCGAAATCCCATTCCGAGGCCGTCTTCACACTGTTCTGACTATAGTCAAATTTCCAAAACTTAAGCTCTCATTTAGGGACTAAGTATCCCAAAACTCTCTGAAACTCAAAATCGAACATCCCGGCAAGTCAAAATAGCAGAAATAAACACGGAAAAGCAGTTAATAGGGGATCAGGGCATAAATTCTAAAAACAACCGGCCGTGTCGTTACAACGTGTCAAATGAACCAATTAAATAATGACACGTATAATTTGTAACTAAAAAAAATTTGACATTTGTAATTAACAAAGAAATACACTTAAAGAAAAAAAAACTTTTTTTTTTAATTTTAAGCATACCGGCACTCTGCACCTATGCAAACACTAGAAACAGACAAGAAATAAGGATATATCATTGAAATTGCAGAAACTTTAGTTGGATGTAGATAAAATCTAAGAAATTGAAACCCTAGCATAAAACCCTAAAATACGGGAAAAAGAAAATTGCAATACTAACATAAATAATATAGCAAAGACGAATGATTTTCATGGAGGAAGGTATTACTTACCTTTATGGAATTTCTTGACTTCAAATCGGCTATCAACAAAGCTGTGAGAGGTTTTTCATGTTCTAGATAGTGAGAGAAGAAAATGAAACGGGGGAAAATGAAATGGACAAAATGGATATTATTTGGTTTATAAATGGCGGGTCGCAGGTTATGGGTTTGGTGAGTTTCATGGAGCGGGTCGTCTCATATGTGCCCAGATGTAAAAAGGGCACGGATGGATGCCACGTGGCACCTTCGTCTAACTAAGGGCAGATTTGGTAGGATAATAAGACGGCAGGGACTTTTATAGCCCAATAGTATAATAGGGGACAATTTTAAATAATTTACCATAGTAGAGGGACAGATCAGATCCTTTTCCGTATAAGCAATAGGGGATAATTCTTCATCAATTCTTTCATCCAAGAGACCGCATAATTGATGAGAATGAAAATCAATCTTATGCTTAAACAATATGTATTATTTTATCGTTTATGCTTTTCATTTATTTCCTGGTTCTTAAGATGTTATTATTTTTATGGTTGTTGTTGATGGTGCTGATATATTGTCTCTTTTCGTCTTCTTGAGTCGAGGGTCTATCGGAAACAGCTTCTCTACACCTTCGGGGTAAGGGTAAGGTTTTGGTACACACTAACCTCCCCAAACCCCACTTGTGAGATTTTACTGGGTCGTCGTCATCGTTGTCATAATAGTTCATTCCATCAAAAATAGAATCACAAGGGAGTATACATATAATTCTAATATACATATACAGAACGGCTAGCATTTAGACAATTGTCATAAGTTATGTGACAATACGATATAACTAAACAAGATTTAAATAAGCTTGCTAAGTCATAAATATGCTGAATCCTTTAGACATTTTATGGTATATATAGTATGTAATACTAAAATCCAACTAGTTTTAAGATTGAGGTATAGTTAATTGATTGATTTGTTTTATTTCGCTGTTGAACAATTTCTATAATAAGAAAATGCAAGAGTTCAATCAAACAAACCCCAGAAACAAGAATAAATAACCGAAAAAATCTGACACACATGTAGTTACACAAAATCTGACACACATGTAGTTAACCAAATATGCACTTTACGGTAACTCCTATCAAAACTTTTGATTGTATTGGCAAATTACCCCTCTGTTATAAAATTCGAAATTCTTTTCGTCTAATTCCTTTTGCATCTAACATTTATAGGATTGACGCGTGCATCTCTAAAATTACGCGAGTCCACTCCTTCCTTGTGTGACAGGTGTTAATATTAGCTTTTAAATTTTTCTTGAAAATTTATAACAGATGATTAGGTAATCTTAGGAACAAATATGGACTATAATGTGCATAGGGTATTGTTATACATAAAGTATTGACTGGATCAATAATTTGCATGTAAAATTTGGTACATTAGTTCTTTGTACAAATTATTAATGCGAACAATTTGAAATTCTCTTGGCTAAACATACTATTAAACATAAAGATAAAAATTTGATAAAAACTTTTCACATTTCTTAAGACAAATTTTTACACATAAAATGGACTAACCAATATCTAATTTTAGTTCAATATAACACTATAAATCATGTGCCAATCTGTGCAAAAGAGATGAAATGAATTTTCTAATTGCCGAAAATTAATATAACTTCAACGACTGATAGCTACATCCAAGTAAAATATGTTGAGTAGTTGCAAAAATTAATTTTTAGAGTTCAAAACACAATTAGGGAGGGAGAGAGAGAGAGGGAGAGAGTGAGTCCACCTTTTTAAAAGAAAATATATCATACTTATTCTAATTTTAAAATTTAGTAACTAACATATGTAATTTGGGATGAAAAATGATCAGCGATGTGTAGAATCTTTTGAAGGATAATAGGTGAATCTTTTTTAGCCAACTTTGATGTTTATTTTGGCCAACATGACCAAAAGTTTTAATATGAGCTACAATAAAGTGCATTAATTAGATATTAATTGAAAAATGTGAAATTGAACTTTGTAATATAAAATTAATACAACGAGCAAGAAAAAGCAAAACAAGTGTCTATTGTACATTGTAATTTTAATCAAAAATGATGATATCATCCTAATTTTTACAAGAAGGATTGACAGGTTCCAGCTTAGCTGGTTTAAATCTTACTTCCCGTGGATGGACCAGAAACAAGAGCGACTCCATTTAGTCACTTCCTAATAATTTTCTTAGGCACATTAACGCGTTGTTTGGATGGTTGTTTCCGGTTGTATTGTATTGTTACCCCAGAAACAATGTTTGAATTAATTGTTAATATAAAACTGATTGTATCGTATTGTTAAATTTATTGTTTCGGAACAATGAAAAACCCCATTTTATGAAACACCAAATCGGTGTGGTGGAATTGTTCCGTATTTTTCTTTCCAATTATGCCCACACTTATTATTCTATATATTAATTTTACCCTATTATTTATATTATATTCACCAAACGAATAAGTACTTTGTCTCCATCTTCTTTCTGCCGTGCAACAAGTCAACGACGTTCGTCTCTTTCCAACAAAATTTTTACAGGTTAGTCTCTTTCCAACAAAGGATTCGATAGCATGAGTAATTACGTCCCGGCAAGGGAGAAACATCTAACTACCGCAACTATAACCGATCCTGTTACAACATCTAACTGCCACAACTATGATCAATCTTGTTACAACATCTAACTACCACAACTATAATCAAACTTGTTACTACACCTAACCACCTCAGCTATAACCAAACCTATTACAACACCTAACTACCTTAGCTATAACTTTAGTCCTTACACAACACAAGAAATCATTAAACTAAGCATCCATAATATCAATTAAGAACACAATACAAGGGAACCACAACTCGACAATAGCCCGCCAAGGAACATCATAATGATCTTTTCTCTTCTCACTTTTACTTCACAATTCACTTCACAACTCGAGCCAATGCTCTAGAGGTTCAATTATCACTTATACTTTCGCAATGCGTTCTACGACGGGAGCCAATCCTCCTCAATATTATAAGTCACGATCTTTCCACAACTTTGCACAACAAATAGAAATACTCACCAAGGCATGAATAATACAACGAAGTCATGAAAATCACAATATAGGACTCACGGTCATGCTTGACACCAACGTATAGATACTCGTCACCTTGCCCATACGTCGTACTCGACAATTACCACATAGCAAATAGGACTCAACTCCTAATCCCTCAAGCTAAGGTTAGACCGAACACTTACCTCGATGCTTTGTTTTCTTTATTCTTGGTAGTGGTTGGATTTTGTTTACTTTATAGTTCTCTTGATATTCTGTTTTTACCTGTTATTCCCCGGAGCATGTTTCCCCCTCCCACCTCTACTTGTTTATTCTTGCTTTATTTTCCGTTGTATATCATATCACTGTACAGGTTTATTTGGTGGTCTGGTCCTAGCCTCGTCACTACCTCGCCGGGGTTAGGCCAGACACTTACCAGCACGTGGGGTCGGTTGTGCTGATGCTACAGTCTGTGCTCTTTTGCACAGATCCAGGTATCGGAGCAGCATACGGTGCGCAGTGGTAGATCGGGAGCTAGTCTTCAGTCCACGAGATTCCCGAGGTATTCCTGCAGGCGTCCACAGGCCCGGCATCTCCCCTATCTCTAATTATGATTTGTTTCCTTTTGTATCCGAGACAGACTTTATTCCTTGATTCAAACAGTTGTATGTAGTAATTTTAAATAGTCCGTGAATGTTGTGACACCAGTCTTGGGTAGGGACATATGTGGATTTTCCTTGTTAATTTGGTTTACTTCGTTTAAGTCTTCCGCTAAATTGTAAATTCCGCTGTTGTTTAGTTATTTATCTCCTGTTGATTTAATTGGCAAACATGGATTTAAAACAAAAGTATTATGGATTCTAAATGTGTGGCTTGCCTAGCTTCTACGAGTAGGCGCCATCACGACTCCCGAGGGTGGAAAATTCGGGTACTGACATTTTCTAAATGTGTATTCAGTTTCTTCTGCTTAATCAAGATTCGTACCTTGTTTTCTCCATAATTTATTAATAGCACTTTTTCTCAGACAATACGTTAGTTTTCCATCTCTTTTCTTGTGTATTTTTTCTGGTTAGTTCATCTATGATATTTTCAAGCTATATGTTCTGGTGATATAATTTATCAAGTTAATATAATGATTTAAAGTGTAGCATCAAGTTATTAGTTTGATACAGTCAAAGCCGACAAAAAATATAAAACATGAATTATGTGTGGCTTCTGTTGTAACAAATAACTTTGCTTATATATATTTTTTTGTTTACTTAATTAGTTTAGTGTAATGTGATGAAATATTTGATTAGAGTTCTCTTTTTTGTACAATCCGACTAGTATGTATCTGAATTCCCCTTCATACTTCATAATGTGTTCTATGAAGAAGAGTTTATTTACTGACCTTGATGTCGTCACCTGGCAGTTGAGTTAGACTAAATATTTTTTGTGCTTTAGCTATTGAGGATTTTATAGACTTTTACTAGATCGATATGAATTTTATATGTCATGTTGCTAGAAATTTTTATTATATTATGCACTTTAAGTTATGGATTATTTACCACATTAAAGGTCAGGAAATCAAGGTCCGTTGTCTACTCTATTTTGATGGGGCAATCAAGAGAGATTGACTGAGGATAACTGAGTTAGAAATGGAGTTCGCATTATTCCACTTCATATGGATTTTTAGTTTGGAATTATTGTCACAACCCTAAACCCAGCCCTATCGTGATGGAGCCTCTCGTGAAGATAAGGCCAGCCGACACATTTCCAATTCGAAGTTAAACAGCTAAACAACAATAAAACTGGCTAAAACATGATTTAATAATACTAAACAACAGATAATAACGCGAAGGCAAAATTAGCCGTCTCAGAAAACACCCTTCACGAATGCGAGTCCCCGACCGCGAACGCGAAGAACAAATTGTCTGCAACACAAAACCAGCAAAACTGCCGTCCAAGGTCCAAAATTGATCCGTTTAACCACCCGAAACTAATTCGAGGCCCTCGGGACCTCAACCAAACATGCCAACATACCCCATAACTTCATTCAAACTTGTTCCAACCTTCGGAATGCTCAAAACAACATCAAAACACCAAAATCACATCGGACTCAACCCTAAGAATTTCAAGAACTTCCAAATTACGCTTTTGATAAAAAAACAACCCAACCAAACCACGTCCGAATGACCTGAAATTTTGCACACACGTCAAAATTGACACAACGGAGCTACTGCAACTTCCGAAATTCCATTCCGACCTCTATATCAAAATCTCACCTATCAACCGGAAAACGCCAAAATCTTAATTTCGCCAATTCAAGCCTAAACCTCCCACAGACTTCCAAAATGCATTCCGATCACATTCCCAAGTCCCAAATCACCTAGCGGAGCTAACCAAATCATAAAAATTCCGATCCGATATCATATACAAACAAGTCAAATCTTGGTCAAAACTTTCAAATGCTAGCTTCAAACTAAGAACTGTTCTTCCAAATTCATTCCGATTACCCTGAAAGCTAAAACCAACAATTTACATAAGTCTTAATGCATCATACAGGGCAGGTCATGCCTGAGAACTGACGAGCCATGTGCAAAAGCTCAAAACGACCGGTCGGGTCGTTACATCCTCCCGCACTTAACATACATTCGTCCGCGAACGTGCCCAGAGTTGTTCCAAAGGCCAACCAATCGTCGAATAACCTTACCATGCATATACCCGGGGGTGATCCCACGTCACCCTATCTCGTATAGGTCTGATAACACATTGTAACTGAAATTTCACAATCCAGTCTAGCCCATAAACCATAGAACCACATTTCCACTTCTGAAATCATCAATACGATCAGAATCACACATTTATACTGTGAATAAGTCCGAACAAGCTGCAACAAACCATATCTGCAACCTCAGGTGCAACTACATGAAACACCACATAACTCAAACGCTTGCAGCGATAACTTCTAATCACAGCAGCTGCACACAACAACCGAATACCGATAGAAAACCTCTCATCAACTAAAGTTTCATCCCAACACTTTTATATACTGCCAATGATAAATAAAACACGCAATAAACCATAACCATTCCTCTGATCGACCATTCATGAAGTCACTTTTCCCTTGGCAAGGAACATAGCGAATTTCCGAGCCAAACCTCGATATTATCCTTCCAACCTGCTGAAATCGAATCCGTTGTATTCATTAAAGATCCCAACGATCTCATCTAATCCAACCCAACTACTCTGGTGACATGACACCTCAATACAGACTAAAGCCACAACTTGCGCAATACGCACACCAATAAGCAACAGTCCGAACATACTCAAATCATGAAAATGACTCAATTGAAAGAGCTGTACCTCAAGCTCACCATGCTCGAAACCAACAACCGCGTGCAGTTTGATGTCTGGAACCAAAGCAAATCGTCATACCCACGGCGAAGAAAATAACATACACCACACAAACCCGAAAGGACATAACCGATACGCCATTCACCGAGCAACACCCAAATTACTCTTCCCGCTCGACTTCCATTATGAAACCGCAATAGAACCGCACTATATGTGCCTGTAATCAACAAATCATAACACCTCGCAACATGGAAAGGTAACTCATAGATCTCCCCAGATTACTAATATGCTCAATAACAATCGAATCAACACATCCCTCAATAATACAATTCGGAGCCAACCAAGCCGACTCAAGTTAGAACACGCATCCACATTGGCCTGCCAACGAACTCTTTATCAAGGAAATCCTGAAGCTGCTCCTTCAACTCTTTTAACTCTGCCGGTGTCATACGATACGGTGCCCGGCATCAAATCCATACCGAAATCAACTACCTTGCCCGGCGACATACCCGGCCACAAGAAACACATCCGAAAAGCCCCTCACCACCGGAACTGATTCAATGTGAGGAGCCTCTGCGCTGACATCCATCACGAGAGTCTAAATACAAAAAACAATCCTTCCCAGCCACCCGCTGGGTCTTCGGAATATAAAACCACCCTACCAAGAACATAATCTGCCGAACCTCGCCACTCTATACGTGGCGTTCCCGGCATTGCCAACATCTCTGCCTTAGCGCAATAGCTCAGAATGACACAACACTGAGACAACCAGTCCATACCCAATATCACATCCAAAATCTAGCATACCATGTAGCAAAAGGTCTCCTCGGGTCTCCAAATCCCGATAGTCACTAAACAGTGCCAATACACACGACCCACAATCACAACATAGCCTGAATATGAGAACTTCCAGTCTCCAACTCCATATAGCACACGGATCACCATACCTGATCCCAGTTCCGCCGTCCGAATACATACCACATCTTTAACACCCAATCATTCCACGAGAGATACTCTAACATTCTTCTGTGCCTCCAAGCAAACTTGGATATTAGCAGTCGATCTACGAGAAAGTGCCGCAATACTACCGAAGTACCATTAACTTAATCACATTGCCTTTTCTGAAACATATACCCTCGTCAAATTACCTCCAACTAGCAATACTATTTCCTTAATCATCTGAAAATCATTTCCCTAATCATCTGAAACTGCCCGTGCTACCTAAGAATTTTATGGCCTTCCGTTCGGAACTGAACCGTAACCTTACACGCAAATCTCAATCCTCCACACATACCTCATATACCAATCCATCCTAAAATAACATGAGAATTTCATATCCCCTCCGAGCCACAAGCAACTATGTACTCAACCAACCAAGAACTTTCCATTGATCCCATTCAGAAGAAATCACTACACGTCCCCTACTCCTTATGCCAGAAGAAAATATACATCTCTAGCCGCGGTAGAAAACAACAAGAATTCTCCGACTCCCCTTTGCACAAACAAGCCTGTCAGGACTGAATCCTCCTAACTCAACCAACCTACGCGGGCCACTAAAACCCAAGAGCATTATCGCAAAATACCTGTAGAAACTCATTACCTCGTAACACCCAAAGAACTAATCATATCCTTACCATACCGATCTGGCCTGCTACCAAGCTATACCATCTATCCGAGCTCCCTTCTGATTTACCTTCACTTGATTCTCCTTTTTGCTGTAACATCACAATTCCTCAACCCCAAACTCACCACACGAGACCCAAGCATACTTCCACACAGCATAAGGCTCACAACTAGCTGAATACTCTTTTAAATATTCCCAAAAGCACCACATTCCAAATACCTACCCCGAAAGGACTTACTGCGAATCCAAAGCCATTACCTTCACCTTCCCGATACTGATATATAGAATCCCATAATTAATATAGAAAATACCAAAAGTCTTGCCATCTTCCATTAAAAACTTAGTTTCTAGCCACAAGTACAACTTGAAAGCCTCCAATCATTGCATGTAAAATTTGGAACACAATGAAACCAGTCTCTAGAGTCACCCACTCTACTCAAACCGCAGTTAGATTGATTAAACGAACCGAACAACCTCTGCTTCATTAGCACTCCGACACTGCAGAATGTAACCTCATTCCAATATAACCAAGCAATTTCCTGCCCTATGCACCGAGCAATCCTTACCAACAACAACTCAAGTCGTTCCCCGATTCTCATACACCCATTAAGCATAGCATAACCTTTATTGAAATTCCCTTTACTCGAGCCATAACTGTTCACAAATACGCCTCGAACTGGAACCATTATAGCACATAACCATGCAATCAACTATTCAATAGCAGACTTCCCCACTTGGCTCGAAGCCATAGATCAAAACACACACCATAACTCATAACGCATATACTTTGTTGCTTCCATAATACCATAGTGAGATTTACTCAATCCTTCATAAGCTCGTGGAACACAGACCATCTGGTACTTCATATCTTCTGCAAATCTCGCATTTACTCTTGTAACAATTAAACCTACTCTCTTAGGCAACCCAAATTAAATTTCATCACATATATTTCACTTGTAAATGGGATCTTCTAACAGACAACATAAGGATCACACAACTCCAGAACACTTCACAGGAGATAACCCACATGCTTCGTCTTAAACTAACATTTATGTACACCTGATCGCAGCCAACTCCACACTACTACAAAGTAGGAGAAGAGGGTGGCAATAGCTTTTACCCGATATGAGGGTCGGGATCGAATCCACAGAGAGCTAGAAGGGGAGTCGGGTATCTACTTAGACTAGAATTGCATGTATGCTCTTAATTGATCTTCTTTTTCATTTTTGGGTTTTCTTTTATAAACTACTATTTTCAAACTACAGATTAAGATTAAAACTAGATTATGCTAAGAGATAATTGCTAAGAGTTGTATCTAATGGATTAAGGGGCACTAGGGTAGTGACTTCTACCTAGGCGGCTAATTGACGGGTAATTGCTTCTAAGGCTTGATTGAAATGATTGGGGAAATATGTATAACCATTGGACAATTTTACCCACTCTCACACCTCTCGGTAGAGAGAGTGATTTTGCCCAATTAACTCTCTCGAGACCAAATGGGTAGGCAAATTAGCTCAAACAACTAGGGTTCAAGTCGGGTAATTACTCTCTCGAGGTTTAACCCTTTAATTGGGACTATCAATTCTCTTGAGTCCATCCCAATTCCTTGTTGGGTAAATTTTGGAGACTTAGGCTCTCTTTCTCAAGAAGAACCAAGTCAGCTTAGCACAAATCAGTATTTTCGACCACCAATTCATAAATTAAACCATAAAATTGACCCAAATACAAACACCCGTAGTCAATCTAACCTTAAATCACAACACCCATCAATTACCCACACTAGGGTTGAGCCACAACCCTAGCTAATGAGTTTAACTACTCATGCTTGAACAAGAAAATAGAGAAATAGATGAAGAAAAAGGCATATTAACTAAATACTAAATTAAAATACAAGAATCTATCGTTAAATCCAAGCTTAGATGCCAAAAGTAGCTATAAATGGTATTCTCACGAGCGCAGCAGCTGAA
This sequence comes from Nicotiana attenuata, assembly GCF_001879085.1. Taxonomy (NCBI): domain Eukaryota; kingdom Viridiplantae; phylum Streptophyta; class Magnoliopsida; order Solanales; family Solanaceae; genus Nicotiana; species Nicotiana attenuata. The sequence continues at coordinate 134,977 of NW_017672763.1, read as the reverse complement.
ACAAAATAACTGATGCCCTAAAAATGGAAAAAGGTTCTATTTATACTAAGCTGGAAAAACTAGACAAAAATGCCACTGCGGGGTCAGTGCGGGCCGCATAAAATGGACTGCGGTCGCACTAGGCTCTTGAATTTCAATCTTGGCTCTCTGAACTTGGGCTTCGCGGACCGCGCAGAATGGACCGCGACCGCGGAGGCAGATAGCGCGGTCCGCACAAACATGATCGCGGACCGCATGGGCTTGAACCTTGGCATTTTTAACTCTCTGAAGTTCTCTTCCGCGGACCGCATGAAATGGTTGCGCGGCCGCGGAGGCTTCAGTGCGGACCGCGCAAGATCGACTGCGGCCGCACTGCCTTGAATCTTAATTTGCCAACTCTCTGAATCTACCTAGTGCGGACTGTATAGAATGGACTGCGGCCGCACTAGGTGTTTTGCCTTGAATTCATGTTCTCTGAATCTTCCTAGTGCGGACCGCACAAAGTGTAGTGCGGCCGCACTAGGCTTGTATGTCCTGAGGTTGCCTTGTCTTTGGTACTTGTGCAAATTTCACTCCTTTTGAGCTTATCTTTGACATTTCGTCACTTTGTCGATCAAACCTGCAATCAAGCACAACTTATGAACCTTTTGGGTCTATTTGTAACAATTTATAATCAATACGTAAGCAAGAAGGGGCATAAAACACGGCAAAATCCCTAGTTATTAACTCCCCCAAACTTAAGCTTTTGCTTGTCCTCAAGCAAACAAAATAAGACCCACCGCTTAAGGGAAAATCCAAGAATTTTCAGCTATCCTAAAGTATCCTCAACAAGCATCAATTGGGACTAACAATTGCCCTCAATACGAATGAATCATTAACAATTTTTAACCTTTGGAAAACCATGGATCAAGTGTGACACAAGAGCATCAAGAGTTGACTCATTACATCAAAGAACTCTCTCAATTACTTTGGTCATTGTGGAACCCAAACTCGCACATCCTCAACTCTCCCTAGGAAAACCTCACCTTTTTAGAGTATTGACACACAAATCGAGGTTAATGGGAATTCACTCATCTCTCTCAAGTAAAGGTCACAAGTCCGGCTCTAGGTACCATATGCTTGCCCCTTATGTAAGTATCCACTAATGTAAGCTTCATTCAACTTAAGATCATATAGGGTTGTGGAGTCATTGTGAAGGCTTTTGGTTTAGGGTAGGAAATGTTTTGTTCTAAGTGGGTTCTATCTTCCCTTAAGCACTTCTTTTGATTCATTTGGCACACATTCTCTTGACTCTTTGAGTCATCACCTTCTTTCTAAGGGGTTAGAGAGACAATTGTCACTCTTTCTTGTGCAATTCAAACCATTTCTCCTTTTCAAACTTTCCACATCTTTCTTTCTTTTGCTTTTCTTGAATCCCTTTTTATTCTTTCTCACATGTGAGCATTCTTTTTGTCTTTTGCTTTTCTTTCCTTTTCATTGCCTTTACTTTTCTTCATTTTTTGTGCCTTATACCACTTTGTGGTCATCCTCGTCTCTCCCCCAAACTTATACTTTTGCCATTTGCTCAAGGAAAGATCGGGTGCTAAGAGAGGGTATCTTTTAGAACGGGTATGGGCTTGTAACTTGGTTCTTGAAAGAAAAAGGTCTAAGGCTCAAAAGGGTTGATTAGGGATGGATATGGAATTTTTTCAACTATCATTTGGATCAAGGAGAGCCTATAATCACTTCTCAAGTCAAATTTCACTTAAGATTTCGCCTCAACAAACATTCAGGGCAAGTTCTAGACCAATGGCTCGGGACTTGGACTCGCAATTCGATTTCTCATGACACAAGCTAAGGGATTGCTAAATACATCGAGTCGGGGGCCCACAACGACCTTAGATATGATTTGAGCACACAATGGTCCTGAAAAACCACTTGATAATTATTGGCCAACGCAAGAGTCTCAAGGCCACGTGTAACGACACGGCCGGTCGTTTTTGGAATTTACGCCCCGATCCCCCATTAACTGCTTCCCCTAAGTTCATTTCTGCTATTTTGGTTTGCCTGGACGTTCGGTGTTGAGTTTTGGAAAGTTTTGGGATACTTAGTCCCTAAATGAGAGCTTAAGTGTTGAAAAGTGGTCCGTACTCGGAACAATATGAAGACGACCTCGGAATGGAAATCTGATGGTTCTGTTAGCTCCGTCAGGTGATTTCGGGGTTGGGAGCGTGTTCGGAATGTATTTTGGGAGCTCGTAGCTCATTTAGGCTTGAAATGCCGAAGTTTGAATTTTTGAAGTTTCCGGTTCGATAGTGAGTTTTTGATCCGAGGGTCGGATTGGAATTCCGGAAGATGCAGTAGCTCAGTCATGTCATTTGGGATGTGTGTGAAAAGTTTCAGGTCATTCGGACGTGTTTTGGTTAGGTTTTTGATCGAAAGCGTATTTGGAAGAAACTTGTAGTTCTTAGGCTTGAATCTTTGATTTAATCAGGTTTCCGGTGTTGTTTTAGGTGTTTTAAGGATTGGTACAAGTTTGAATAAGGTATTAGGTGGTATTGGTGCTTTTGGTTGAGGTCCCGGGGGCCTCGGGATGATTTCGGGTGGTTGACGAAAATTTTGAAGTTGAATGAATTGCTGAAGGTTCTGTCATCTGGTATTTCCGCTTCTGCGGCTTGGGAAGCGCAGAAGCGGAGCTGCATAAGCGGCTAGACCACCGCAGGAGCGAAATTCGAGTGCTTCTTCAGTTTCCGCAGGTGCGGAAGTTTAACCGCAGAAGCGGTTACGCACCTGCGAGATAGTAGTCGCAGATGGGGCCCTTGGATTTTGTTTGAAACCGCAGAAGCGATAATGAATCCGCATAAGCGGCAACCGCAGGTGCGGTGAAGGGCCGCAGAAGCGGAAATCTTGACTTTAATGAAGAACCGCAGAAGCGGCTCGTGGTCCGCAGAAGCGGGACCGCAGAAGCGGTCCCTTGTCCGCAGAAGCGGAAACCCCTGGACAAAAATAGAGATGTCGAGGGTTTGAGTTCATAAGTTGCAAAATCAATTGAAAGCTCGGTTTAAGGCGATTTTGAGTGGGTTTTGAAGACAAAATCATTGGGTAACGTTTCCTTGATCCCTTTTCATTATATTTCATCATTATACAGCTAAATACATCATTGAAATTCGAATTTTTGACCAAAAATTGGATAATTTGGGGTAAAACTTCATTGGCTAGACTATTGAGTTTTGAGTGGGCATTTGACCTCCGATTTGGGAGATTTTTATATGGTTAGACTCGTGAGAGTACGAGGGTTCTAAAAATGTGAAAATTATTCGATTCCGAGACGTTGTCTTGAGGGGCATTTTGGTCATTTTATCTATTTTCGCGCCCTAGCTTTAACTTTAATAGTGGAATCAATTGTTTGCAATATTATTTACGATATGTAATTGAATTGAATAGATTTGGGCCATTTGAAGTCGGATACTCGTGGCAAAGGCGCGATTTCTAGTGATATTGAGCCGGTTCGAGGTAAGTGGCTTGTCTAACCTTGTGTGGGGGACCTTTGCCTTTAGGATTTGTTATTTGTTGATTTGAGTGCCTTGTACGCGAGGTGACGGGCACGTACTTGAGCCAATCGCTGAAAATCCAGTTTTCTTAAGATATTGAGATTGAGTTTTTTTCATATTTGCTTTATTCTACTTGCAATTATAACCTGTGCTAGATTAGGAAAGCATGTTTAGTTGATCTAACTTGCCTAACTGCTTAAGTTGCCGTAACTGTACTACGTGAAGCATGCTAGGCCAGTACTACCTGTTGCTTGTCTTTTGTACTTCGTTTCCGTGTACCTTCTGGTTGTGATTGCGCATTTACATTAGGACTACGGATGTGGGATTCCGGTAGCTCCCCCCCTTGTTTGTTTACTTTGGGACTGTGGGTTCGATTCCCGATAGATCCCCCTGCACTTTTACTTTGGGACTGCGGGTCAGATTCCTGATAGATCCCCCTGCACATTGATGGTTGGACTACGGCTCAGTATCCCGGGAGATCCACTGGACAGTTGAGAAAAGGGCTACAGGACGGTATCCTGGGAGACCCTCATTGGTATCATTGACATTGAGCTGTATTTACTCTGTGGTTACTCTGTCTTTTGTAGTTGTTATTACCTCGTTGACTTGTCTTATCTCACTGCTGTACTTATTATATCTGTCAGATTTTTATATTGTTAAATTATTTTTATTATTAAATTTTTTTCTCAGTAGGGCCCTGACCTTCCTCGTCACTACCCAACCGAGGTTAGGCTTGACACTTACTGAGAACCGCTGTGGTGTACTCATGCCCTTCTTGCGCATGTTTTTCATGTGCAGATCATCCAGATACCTCCACTCAGGCGCACTATCAGTGAGGCAGGAGGACTACGGAGACTTCGAGGTAGATCTGCTGCGTCCGCAGACCGATCTATTTTTCCGCAATTATTATATTTCCGCAAATGTTAGGCTTACCTAGTCATGGGGACCAGGTGCCGTCATGACATGTTCACGGTTGGTGAACTAGGGTCGTGACAAGTTGGTATCAGAGCTCTAGGTTCGTAGGAGTCACGGAACACAGGCCGGTTTATTAGAGTCTCGCTGATCGATACGGAGACGTCTGTACTTATCTACGAGGGGCTATGTAACTGTTTAGGAAAAATCTTCGTTTTATTTGAATTCCTTGTCGTGCGATATTTTGACATCAATTCTAAACTTCTGACTTCTATTCTCTCACAGATGGTGAGGACACGTGCCACTCGAGATGATCAGGCACCCGCGCCCCCTACTGCAGCCGTCAGAGGCCGGGGCCGGGGGAGAGGTCGAGGACGCGCACCTGGTGCAGCCAGAGCACCTGCGCGAGCTGCCGCCGAGGTACCACCAGCAGATCCAGCCGGAGCCCAGGCACCTGGCACACCTACTACTGCCACTACTACTCCAGCGCTCCAGGAGACTTTGGCTCAGTTCATGAGCATGTACACCACCTTGGCTCAGGCGGGGTTGCTTCCCCTTGCTGCAGCCACATCCCAGGCCGAGAGAGGAGCACAGACCCCCGCCGTCCGCACTCTTGACTTCTAGTTTGAATAACTTACGACAACAACTAGTAAAAGAAACTAGTCGCCTTCGAAGAATATCAAAAGAAACCAAAGATATCACAAGAAAGAATATTATCTTACTACCTTAAGCTATGAACTAGTCAGAAGTTTAGAATTGATGTCAAAATATCGCACGACAAGGAATTCAAATGAAACGAAGATTTTTTCCTAAACAGTTACATAGCCCCTCGTAGTTAAGTACAGACGTCTCCGTGCCGATCAGCGAGATTCTTATAAACCGGCCTGTGTTCCGTGACTCCTATGAACCTAGAGCTCTGATACCAACTTGTCACGACCCTAGTTCACCAACCGTGAACATGTCATGACGGCACCTGGTCCCCATGACCAGGTAAGCCTAACATTTGCGGAAATATAATAATTGCGAAAAAATAGAGAAAATCAAATCAAATATCTAAAGGAAACTGTGCTGAATGCCGCCTGGCAAGTACAACTCAATATCACGAGTCTAAAATAATTCCCAAAACCCGGAAACTCACGGGCAACACAGGCTACAGAAGTGCATAGTAAAGGTTCCAAACTCCAGAATTTCTAACAACCGAAAGAAGGAAAACTAAGTACTAAAGATAGAGTAAGAGGGAGACTCATCGGTCTGCGGACGCAGCAGATCTACCTCGAAGTCTCCGTAGTCCTCCTGCCTCACTGATAGTGCGCCTGAGTGGAGGTACCTGGATGATCTGCACATGAAAAAACATGCGCAGGAAGGGCATGAGTACACCACAGCGGTACTCAGTAAGTGCCAAGCCTAACCTCGGTTGGGTAGTGACGAGGAAGGTCAGGGCCCTACTGAGACAAAATATAATAGCAGCAATAATTAACAGTATGATAATCTGACAGATATAACAAATACAGTAGTGAAATAAGGCAGGTCAATGAGACAATAACGACTACAAAAGACAGAGTAACATAGAATAAATACAGCTCAATGTCAATGATACCGATGAGGGTCTCCCAGGATACCGTCCTGTAGCCCTTTCCTCAATTGTCCAGTGGATCTCCCGGGATACCGTCCCGTAGTCCAATTCATGTTCCAATACCAAAAGATCTCCCGGGATACCGTCCCGTAGTCCAATCATCAATGTGCAGGGGGATCTATCGGGAATCTAACCCGCAGTCCCAAAGTAAAAGTGCAGGGGGATCTATCGGGAATCTAACCCGCAGTTCCAAAGTAAACAAACAAAGGGGGGAGCTACCGGAATCCCACATCCGTAGTCCCAATGTAAATGCGCAATCACAGCCAGAAATATACCAAGAATGATGTACGAAATACAAACACAGATAGAACTAGCCTAGCATGCTTCACGTAGGACAGTCAAAACAACTTAAGCAATTAGGCAGTCAAGTCAGCTAAACATGCTTTTCCTAATCTAGCACAAGTTATAAATTCAAGTAGAATAAGGCAAGTAAGAAAGAAACTAAATCTCAATAATTTAAGTAAAAACCAGATTTTTCATCAATCGGCTCAAGTACGCACTCGTCACCTCACGTACAAGGCACTCAAATACCAAGGAAAACAATCCTAAGGGCAAAGATCCCCCACACAAGGTTAGACAAGCCACTNTGAAGAACCGTTATCCTTTGCCTCGCATTGATGATCTGTTTGACCAGCTTCAGGGCGCACAGGTGTTTTCTAAGATTGACTTGCGCTCAGGTTACCATCAGTTGAAGATTCGGGAGCCAGATATCCCGAAGACTGCCTTCGGGACTTGATATGGCCATTATGAGTTCCTTGTCATGTCATTTGGGTTGACCAATGCCCCTGCAGCTTTCATGCACTTGATGCACAGCGTATTCAGGCCATATCTTGACTCGTTCGTGATTGTTTTTATTGATGATATTCTGGTGTATTTCCGAAGTCGGGAAGATCATGAGCAGCACCTGAGGACCGTGCTTCAGACCTTGAGAGAGAAGAAATTATATGCAAAGTTCTCAAAATGTGAACTTTGGCTGAGTTCTGTGGCATTCTTAGGCCATGTGATTTCTAGTGAGGGTATTCGGGTGGATCCGAGGAAGGTAGAGGCCGTGCAAAGTTGGCCCAGGCCATCCTCAGCTACAGAGATTCGCAGTTTCCTTGGCTTGGCGGGTTACTACCGTCGTTTCGTGGAGGGATTTTCATCGATTGCTGCCCCTATGACTAGATTGACCCAGAAGGGTTCCCCATTTCAGTGGACAGAGGAGTGTGAGGCGAGCTTTCAGAAGCTCAAGACAGCTTTGACTACAGCCCCAATCTTGATGTTGCCTACCGGTTCGGGGTCTTATACTGTCTATTGTGACGCCTCGAGAGTTGGCCTTGGAGCAGTGTTGATGCAGGACGGTAGGGTGATTGCCTACGCGTCCAGACAGTTGAAGATACATGAAAAGAATTACCTTGTCCACGACCTTGAATTAGCTGCCATTGTTCATGCCTTGAAGATCTGGCGTCATTACCTGTATGGTGTGCCTTGTGAGATCTATACTGATCATCGGAGTTTGCAGCACTTGCTCAAGCAAAAGGATCTCAATATGCGTCAGAGGAGGTGGTTAGAGCTGCTGAAGGATTATGACATCACTATCCTATATCACCCGGGCAAGGCCAATGTGGTGGCGGATGCCTTGAGTCGCCGGGCGGAGAGTTTGGGGAGTTTGGCATATTTACCAGCTTCAGAGAGGCCTATGGCGATGGATGTTCAGGCCTTAGCCAGCCAGTTCGTGAGATTGGATCTTTCGGAGCCCAGTCGGGTTCTAGCCTGTGTGGTTTCCCGGTCTTCCCTATTTGACCGTATCAGGGAGCGGCAGTATGATGACCCTCATTTGCTTGTCCTTCAGGATAGAGTCCAGCGTGGGGATGTCAGAGATGTGACCATTGGATATGATAGAGTAATGGGGATGTAGGGCCGGATTTGTGTGCCCAATGTTGATGGTCTTTGAGAGTTGATTCTAGCAGAGGCCCATAGTTCGCGGTATTCCATCCATCCGGGTGCCGCGAAGATGTATCAGGACCTGAGGCAGCACTATAGGTGGAGGCGAATGAAGAAGGATATAGTTGGTTATGTGTCTAGATGCCTCAACTGCCAGCAGGTGAAGTATGAGCACCAGCGCCCGGGTGGGTTGCTCCAGCAAATAGAGATTCCAGAGTGGAAATGGGAGCGCATCACCATGGATTTTGTATCTGGACTTCCACGGACCTTGAAGAAGTTCGATTCCATTTGGGTTATTGTGGACCGGCTGACCAAGTCCGCTCATTTCATTCCTGTGTGTACCACTTATTCATCGGAGCGATTGGCGGAGATTTATATCAGGGAGATCGTCCGTCTGCATGGTATTCCAGTTTCTATCATTTCGGACAGAGGTACTCAGTTTACATCGCGGTTCTGGAGAGCTGTGCAGCAGGAGTTAGGCACTCGGGTGGAGTTAAGCACAGCATTTCACCCCCAGACGGACGGACAGTCCGAGCGCACTATTAAGATTCTTGAGGACATGCTCCGTGGGTGCGTGATTGAGTTTGGAGGGTCTTGGGATCATTTTCTGCCATTGGCTGAGTTTGCTTATAACAACACTTATCAGTCCAGCATTCAGATGGCGCCGTATGAGGCTTTATATGGCAGGAGGTGTAGATCTCCGGTGGGTTGGTTTGAGCCGGGTGAGGCCAGGCTATTGGGTACAGAGATGGTTCAGGATGCATTGGAGAAGGTCAAGTGATTCAGGACAGACTCCGTACAGCCCAGTCTAGACAGAAGAGTTACGCGGACAGGAAGGTTCGTGATGTTTCATATATGGTTGGTGAGCGGGTTCTGCTTCGGGTCTCGCCTACGAAGGGCGTCATGAGGTTTGGAAAGAAAGGGAAGCTGAGTCCGAGGTTTATTGGCCCTTTTGAGATCTTGAGGCGAGTTGGGGAGGTTGCCTATGAGCTTGCCTTACCTCCCAGCTTGGCCGGAGTTCATCCGGTATTTCATGTTTCGATGCTCCGGAGGTATCACGGTGATCCGTCACACGTGTTGGATTTCAGTTCAGTCCAGTTGGACAAGGATCTATCCTATGTTGAGGAGCCAGTGGCTATTTTGGACAGGCAGATCAGAAAGTTGAGGTCAAAGAACATAGCTTCAGTAAAGGTTCAGTGGCGGGGTCAGCCGGCCGAGGAGGCGACTTGGGAGAACGAGCAGGATATGCGCAGCCAGTACCCTCATCTTTTCACTACTTCAGGTATGTCTCTATGCTCATTCGAGGACGAACGAATGTTTAAGTGTAGGAGGATGTAACGACCCAGCCGGTCGTTTTTGGAATTTACGCCCCGATCCCCCATTAACTGCTTCCCCTAAGTTCATTTCTGCTATTTTGGTTTGCCGGGACGTTCGGTGTTGAGTTTTGGAAAGTTTTGGGACACTTAGTCCCTAAATGAGAGCTTAAGTGTTGAAAAGTGGTCCGTAGTCGGAACAGTATGAAGACGATCTCGGAATGGAAATCTGATGGTTCCGTTAGCTCCGTTAGGTGATTTCGGGGTTGGGAGCGTGTTCGGAATGTATTTTGGGAGCTCGTAGCTCATTTAGGCTTGAAATGCCGAAGTTTGAATTTTTGAAGTTTCCGGTTCGATAGTGAGTTTTTGATCCGAGGGTCGGATTGGAATTTCGGAAGTTGCAGTAGCTCCGTCATGTCATTTGGGATGTGTGTGCAAAATTTTAGGTCATTTGGACGTGTTTTGGTTAGGTTTTTGATCGAAAATGTATTCTGATGGAATTTGAAGTTCTTAGGCTCAAATCCTTGAATTTATCGAGTTTCCGACGTTATTTTAGGTGGTTTAAGGATTGGTACAAGTTTGAATGAGGTAGTTATTGGTGCTTTTGGTTGAGGTCCCGGGGGCCTCGGGATGATTTCGGGTGGTTAACGGAGGAATTTTGAAGTTAATGCAGCAGCTGAATGTCCCTCTTCTGGTATTTTCGCATTTGCGGCTTGGGAACCGCAAATGCGGCGCCGCAGAAGCGGCTATGTGGCCGCAGAAGCGGCTTGTCCCCTTTTCCCTCAGAAGCCGCAGAAGCGGCTTAGGCATCGCAGAAGCGACCCAGCCATCGCAGATGCGGCCCTGTCCCCTTTAATGAAAACCGCAGAAGCGGTATATTGGTCCGCAGAAGCGGGACTGCAGATGCGGTCCCTTGTCCGCAGAAGCGGGAATACCTGTGCAGATATAGAAATTTTGAGGGTTTGATTTCATAAGTTAGAAAAATTAATTTGAGCTCGGGTAAGGGCGATTTCCAGAGCATTTTGAAGAGGAAATTATTGGGTAACGTTTCTTTAATCCCTTCTAGTTATATTTCATCATTTTGTAGTTAAATCCATCATTAAAATTCGAATTTGGGATCAAAATTGGAAGAATTTGGGGTAAAACTATGGCTAACTATTGATTTTGAGTGGGACGATTTGACCTCCGCTTTGGATATTTATATGTTAGACTCGTGAGAGTACGAGGGTTCTAAAAATGTGAAAATAATCTCGATTCTGAGACTTGTCTTGAGGGGCATTTTGTCAATTTATATCTATTTCCGCGCCCTAGCCTTTAACTTAATATGGAATCAGTTGTTTGCAATATTATTACGATATAATTGAATTGAATAGATTTGGGCCAATTTGGAGTCGGATACCAGTGCAAAGGCGCGGTCCCTAGTGATATTGAGCCGGTTCGAGAATAAGTGGCTTGTCTAACTTTGTGTGGCGGACCTTTCCAGATTTGTTATTTGTTGATTTGAGTGCCTGTACGCGAGGTGAAGGCGCGTACTTGAGCCAATCGTTGAAAATCCGATTTTTTAGGATATTGAGATTGAGTTCCTTTCATATTTGCTTTATTCTACTTGCAATTATAACCTGTGCTAGATTAGAAGCATGTTTAGTTGATCTAACTTGCCTAATTACTTAAGTTGCCTTATCTGTACACGTGAAAGCATGCAGGCATTACTAACCTGTTGTGCTTGTTTTTTGTACTGTCGTTTCGGTACCTTCTAGTTGTGATTTGCACATTCTACATCTGGGACACGGATGGGGGATTCCGGTAGTCCCCCCTCCCCCCCCCCCCCCTTGTTTTGTTTACTTTGGGACTGCGGGTTCGATTCCCGATAGATCCCCCTTCACTTTTACTTTGGGATTGCGGGTTAGATTCCCGATAGATCCCCCTGCACTTTTACTTTTGGACTGCGGGTTAGATTCCCGATAGATCCCCCTGCACATTAATGGTTGGACTACGTGTCGGTATCCCGGGAGATCCACTGGACAGTTGAGAAAAGGGCTACAGGACGGTATCCTGGAAGACCCTCATTGGTATCATTGACATTGAGCTGTATTTACTCTGTGTTTACTCTATCTTTTGTAGTTGTTATTACCTCATTGACTTGTCCTATCTCGCTGCTGTACTTATTATATCTGTCAGATTTTTATATTGTTAAATTATTATTATTATTATATTTTGTCTCAGTAGGGCCCTGACCTTCCTCGTCACTACCCAACCGAGGTTAGGCTTGGCACTTACTGAGAATCGCTGTGGTGTACTCATGCCCTTCCTGCGCATGTTTTTCATGTGCAGATCATCCAGGTACCTCCACTCAGGCGCACTATCAGTGAGGCAGGAGGACTATGGAGACTTCGAGGTAGATCTGCTGCGTCCGCAGACCGACGAGTCTCCCTCTTACTCTATCTTTAGTACTTAGTTTTCCTTCATTCGGTTGTTAGAAATTATGGAGTTTGGAACCTTTACTATACACTTCTATAGCCTGTGTTGCCCGTGAGTTTCCGGGTTTTGGGAATTGTTTTAGACTTGTGATATTGAGTTGTACTTGCCAAGCGGCATTTAGTACTGTTTCCTTTAGATATTTGATTTGATTTTCTCTATTTTTCCGCAATTATTATATTTCCGCAAATGTTAGGCTTACCTGGTCATGGGGACCAGGTGCCGTCATGACATGTTCACGGTTGGTGAACTAGGGTCGTGACACCACGACTTTCACCATCCTAAGCACAACATTTTGTCTTTGACCATGGGATCAAAGACAAATGTGCTAGGCCCAAGTGAAGCTTTGCTTGAGGTACCTTTAACTACAAACTACCAAAAACAAAAAAAAAAACGGACTCAAACCCTTAAAAAGGTTGTCACGCCATCTATCATTGGGAAGAGCCACCCGGTTCACACAAAACTCCACCTTTGGAAAGAACCGTGGCATTAAGAAAACCAAAGGCTTATTAAAACGTCCAAAACAAAACAAAAGGCTACGAACGTATATAAAAAGCTAAAAATGAAATATTTTTGCGAAAATAGAAAATAGAATGAATATGTACAATAGGGGAGTAAATATACAACAGGGAATGAATATATACAATGATGTAACTTTATATATAGACCAAAGGAAAGATAAAGAGTACGATAAAAGTAACTAAATGTAAGATTATATACAGACCAAATGAAAATCAAAGAAAGCATAAACTAAATCAGTATATATATATACAATCATCCAAGGATAAAATGTAGGGCGCACCCCCTCAAATATAAGCTGGCATTGTCCCCAATGCCAACTAAAGCAAAATAAGCACCAAAAAGTATAATGAAAGGATATGAAAACTACCTAAGCCTCGTTCGTCTGTATAGGATCATGAGTGGTCCTTGGGTCCTCGGTATGCTCGAGAACCTCAGACTGGTTCCCGATATCCTGCTGCTCAGCTGCTGGGACCTGGGACTGGACCTGGACCGGCTGTGGATCTGGTACATCCTATGGCTGACTGGAGGAAGCCTCCGGTGGGTCTGCAAACTGGATGATGGCATCATCTGCTCTCGGGATAGTCCTCTTCCTATTCAGGGGCCTCTGTGTCTGCTCCGGAACTATGGCTGCTACTGGAACTGCTGCTGAAGCTGGGTCCTCAAACAATAAGTCTAAAGGCAGCTGGTCTGCCTTCAGTCTCCCCACATCCGCCCTCAGCTCCTTCACGGACTCCTTGGAAGCCCGTGTCTTGCGCAACTTCTTGTGCTCCTTGGCAAGCTCTTTTAGAGCCTTGCCATGTGAATCCACTGCTTTCACCATTTCAGCCTGGGTACTGAGGATCTTCTCCTCGTTGTCAAGTATCTTCTTTTAGGCATCCTCTATAGACTGTGGGACCTGAACTGGCTGAGGTGCCGACTGAGCTGCAATGGTGGAGGTCAAGGTGGACAACTTGGATGAAGCAGTAAACATCCAGTTGTTCAGGCTCTGAAGCGTCTGGCTCAATCGGTGGGCAGTGATAGGATGGGCCCGGGAAGATGGAATCTCCGGGCCAGCTGAAGTGGACGGAGCAGGAGGCAAGTCAGCAGTAGTGGAAGGTCCGGGAGGCATGTCAGCAACTGTGGAGGCAGGCTCAGTGGAGGCCTCTACCACAACTAGCTCTTCACACTGGCCATGGGAGCAGAAGTAGGGGGCTTGTAGTTCTTGTCCTTGGGGTTGTCTGGACCCCTCAAACTATACCATGAGAATGGAGCTACTGGTTTGGCTTTGACATCATAATTCTTCTTTTCCACCTCCAAGTCTCGGAAATACATAGAGAGGGTGTTGGGGAAAGGGTAGTTCCGGTTAGCCTCCGCACCCACCAATGAGATAATGAGGGACATCACATTTCCCACACTAATGGGGTATCCCGCCATGATTGATGCAACTAACACAGCCCGATGGATAGGAAGAGTCTGGTCATGTGTGGTAGGGTCCAACCTGCTGCAAACAAAGGTCTCCCAACCCTTAGCTTCAAAGTTCAAGGTCCCCCTCAGAATTTTTACCCCCGCAGTCAACCACTCAGGCACGGTACCTGGGATTTCCAGGTACTGAGCTAACCATGGACGGACCTCCTCTCCCATCTCCAACTTTGCCAGATAGAGAGTCTCGTCCTCATCATTGAAGCCCAAATAGTCATTCAGAGACTTCCCGTCGAACAACACCTTTTTGTTTCGAACCTTCACTTTGGAACCCTTGACGATGTGGGCTACATTACAATAGAATTCCTTGACCATGTGTTCATTGGCACCTACACACCTCTCCATAAATATCTCCCAGCCCACTCTAGTTCTGAATTCCCTTTGCACGTTAGGGTTGTGGGGTAGTAAGTCATTGTCAATAAAACTCCGCTCCGGTATCAAATGCCTCAGCGGCCACCACTCCCTAAACTTATGATATGCAACTTGGCTCACAAATCTGTCCTCCCACTCCTCAGGTCTTCTAGTTCGGGCAATGCCTCCCACCTGAGGCTCACCACCTTCCTCTCCCTGTACCTCCTCCTCATCTCCGCTTGCACTCTCCCCAGATAATGAAGCTGTGGGGGAGGTTGAGTCACCTCCATTACCGGCTGCTGACCCCTCAGATGAATCAGGAACGACTGGCCTCTGGATAGTGGGTGATGGAGGAGGAGTATCATCAGTCAATTGGAGGTTGGTGACTATATGAGTTGGAATTGTGTCTGAAGAGATGTCTTGAGAGGGCACATACTCACTCCCCGAGGAATGGGAAGCAGCTCTATCTGCGGCTTCTATTAGCTTTCGGGTTTGTTTTATGTTTTCCCGAGCTTGGGGAGTGAGTTTGACTATTCTCTTTCCTTTGCCCCCTCGGGAGGAATCACCTTTCCCGGGTTGTTTTGTTCCTTTGCCTCCTCGTTGTCTAACCATTGTCTGCAAGCACAAACATCTAACTTTGTTAGTATCAACAGAGACAGTGAGATAGATGTATATAATGAATTGCAGAACAGAAGCAAAAAGTTACAGACACAATTGCAGGAACAGGCCAGTGCGGACCGCACAAAATGGCAGTGCGGCCGCACTGAGGCCACCGCGGACCGCACAGAAATGACCGCGGTCCGCACAGGTTTAAAGCCCCCAAACACAGCTCTCTAAATCTCATCACCGCGGCCCGCGGAAAGTGGTAATGCGGCCGGGATGAGATTACCGCGGACGCACAAACACGACCGCGGTCCGCGGTGAATGCCCAAACCTGGCACTGAGTTAGGGTTTTGGGATTTTGCATTTTAGTTCAAATTTCACCTAGATATGGTCCCTACTCAATTACCCAGTTCAATTATGCTTACTAAGTCTACAAAAATTAACATTTAAAACTAACTACCCTAAAAATTGAAGACATACGGGAAGGAAAAGAAGCTACAGGATAATAATATTGAAAGTAAAATGAAATTAAACAATAAAACTAAACTAAATGGGTGAAGTGTTACGAGATATTAAGAAGAAGTGAGTCAACACAATGCAAGCAAGAATTTATGAGCAAAGAAGAGGGATGAATAGTGTTTTAGGTCTCTGAGAGTGAAATTCGCGAAAAGGGTAAAATGGGGTCCCTGGGGTCTATTTATAGAAAAGCCCGTGGGACCCATACTCACCTACCAGCGCGGCCGTACAAAACGGACCGCGGTCCGCACTTTGTTTGTTCAAAAGAAGTATGAGAAGGAAACCTCTGCGGTCCGCACAAAACTAACCGCGGCCACAGAGGTCCACCGCGGTCCGCAAAAAATGCCATGCGGCCGCGGTGGCAAATTTCAGAGATTCCTCATTTTTGCTCACACCAGTGCGGCTGCACCAGAAACTTCAGAGACTTAATACTTTTGCAATTATGTCCTGCACTGCATTAACTCAATCCCCGCAATATCTCACAACCAATTAGCCCAAAAATCAATCCTAACTACCAAGAAAATCAAAGAAAACAAAAAGAAAAACACACGGGTTGCCTCCCAAGAAGCGCCTCGTCGTGGCACGACGCGGGTTACCATCACATCATTTGAAATGAACCACAGCCACCACATGGCTATCATCAAACTTCCCAAGATAATGCTTGACACGGTGCCCATTCACTCTAATGACTTCACCACTTTTGTTCTTCAAATCTAGAGCACCAAATGGGGTCACACACACAACCTCAAATGGTCCACTCCACTTAGATTCCAGCTTTCTCGGAAACAACCTTAGACGAGAGTTGACCAAGAGGACCAAATCACCAACTTTGAACTCCTTTCCACGAGTATATTTGTCATGAAGGTACTTCATCTTGTCCTTATACAAGGACGAACTAAAGTATGCATGGAAACGAAATTCATCAAGTTCATTGAGTTGTCAACACGAAGATTGACCGTAACATCCCACTCAAGATTAAGCTTCCTCAAGGCCCACATAGCTTTATGCTCCAATTCCACTGGTAGGTGACATGCTTTCCCAAATACCAACCGGTACGGTGACATGCCGATTGGGGTCTTGTAAGCGGTCTGGTAAGCCCATAGAGCATCATCCAACTTTTTAGACCAATCGGTCCTATTCACATTGACAGTTTTGGATAAGATGTTCTTGATTTCCCTGTTTGACACTTCCACCTGGCCACTTGCTTGAGGATGATTGTCACACCTCCTTTTTTACACACCTACCCCGAAGGATAGTGTATAAGGGAGTATTTCCATTTTATGTGACATTATTCGAAATGGAATTATTTATTTATTCAGAGTCGCTACTTGGGATAGGTTTGGCTTTTGGTGTCCCAAGTCACCAGTTTATCTTGAATCCCAAATCGAGGAAATTTCGACTTCCCGGATGGAGTCTGCGAACCAGAAATTCTGAATAAGGAATTCTATTGACCCGGGGGAAGGTGTTAGGCACCCCCGGATCCCGTGGTTCTAGCACGGTCGCTTAAACTATTATAAATGTCTTGATATCTGATTTTAATACATGTCATCCTACAGTGAAATTTTAAAATTACTTACCGCTTTTACTTAATTTTAAAGAAATTGAACGTCGTTTAAAACATGCTTTTGGATCACGTCACATGAAATGCACCCGGATCCGCGACACATTTTAATCAACGTTTTTGGATTTGGATTTGGGTCACATGAAATGCACACCCGAGTTTAAAAAGGTAGATTTATTAAAGAACGCGCCTAAAGTGGCTAACGCGTTAATAACTTTGCGGGAGGCCATGAAAATTCGCTAAATGGCACGTCCCGATTTCTAAGTATTTTTAATGAAGTAATCAAAGAGGGTCGGGCAATTTGTGATTTTGTTTGGCTCGGCACACCTCAAATTATTTTAAGGATATCCTAAAATGAACTATTATTTTTTATTAATGATTGTCTCTAAAACAACTTAATTAATTAGCACTACAAATTAATTATTATTGAAAGTATTAAAAGGTCCGGGCCTCAAGATCAAGTCCAAATTTAAACAAGAGAACCTCCATTATTGAAGACCCCCTTAATTCAAACTTGCTACTTATCGTGGAAGGCCCAAGGTCTGTAATTCAATTTTAAATCATCAAATCCAATAACTTCAATAAGTCCAATAGGGCTTTCAGCATGTTGGGCTTCAGAACCAGCCCAAGAAAAAGAGGACTGTTCAGCTTTATTTTTGTAAAGTTATTCAAAGCCTGGGCCTTAGAGCAAGCCCAAATCGACATCAGGCAGGACTTGGGGCTCAAGATCGAGCCCCGCAGGCTCAATTGGGTAAAACTAATTAAAAGGTTGAAATTGTTTGGCTTGTTATTATGCAGCTGGGCCACATTAGGCCCAGTGATTATGAACCCAGGCAATCCAGGCGGTAAGACTAACATAGTGAACATGACATTAGAGACTTGGTTTTAATTCAAGGAATTTACTGCTAAAGTAAATCAAATAAAAATGGGCCAACCGACAGGGATATGCATATTTCAATTCAATCCGGACCTTATGCTCATATCCAGGTCACATGTATACTGACGCATCAACATGTTTGCTTCTGAAATTTTACTCTCTAAAATAAAATAAAATCCAGCTTCATTTAACACATTTTTAGAATTGATTCATGTACTGAAATGAAGAAGGACGCTATTGAAGCTTTCAATTGCAAAATCATATGAAAATGTAAAGCTAGACATTTCCATAAAAGAGTCCATATACATAGTCCATCAGTTTTTCTTGGATTTTGTAGGAGTATTTCATATAGGGCAAAAATCACGTGCTTACAAGGGTCATCAATGCCAACACATTATAACCATGCTAAAACAAGCTATGTCGAGCTAAATACTATTATACTAAGCTATTACTCTTCAGGAATTCTAAACATGTGTTTAACATGAAAAATGTGAAGGAAAGTAGCTCCTCCTTTCATAGAAAAATTCAAACAAGTTACATCTTGTATGCTTGTGTAGCAATTCCTAAAGGATCAAGGAGTGCCTGGAGAGTGAATAAGAGAAAGAAATGAGAATCAGCGGAGCAGAATCAGCAGTTAAAACCAGCAGCAACACAGCTCACAAATTGAGTGCCAAAAATCCAGGAAAAGGAACAAGATGCAATTGACTTCAAAGGAACTTCAATTAACCAAATACACCAGCAGGATTTGAAAACCACCTTGAGGAACCAATGCAGTTGAACAAAAACCAGATCTGGAAAGGATTTTTATACTATATTTTTTGTTGATTTTTCAGGATTTTGGTTTCTAGGATCTAATGTTTTGTATCTAAACTATCTACTTCTACCAGAATTTTTTTTTTGGATTTTCAATAGTTTTTTTTCAGTAGTTTTTGGATCTGAATTTTGAATTTTCTGATTTCTATAAGCTCTAGATTTGGAATTTGAATTTTTTAGGGTTTTGGATCTCTAAGACTTTTTAAAACTTTTTCAGATTTTTAAAACTCTAAACTTGTGAAACAAGGCAAGGGGTATGCCTTTTTATAGGCAAAACTAGGGCAGCATCAGATTTTCCTTTTACATCCTAAGTCCCTCTTTTATTTTCAGTTTTTTGACTATTTAATCCTTTAGTTATTGGCTTGTTGGCCAAGTAACACTACTAACTTCCTGAATTTCAAATTAGGACCCATCTAGAAGGTTCTAGTGGTTTCCAATTTCAATTACTGCATTATTCTCTATTTAGAAATACATATACTACCCTTGTCCTTACCCCTAAATTACATAACCTAGTCAAACTGACCCTCATCCCTCTTACCTTGGTCAAATAACCATGGTTAATTATCCAGGGGCTGGAATCATTTAGCTATAACCAAACAATTTCAATTATAATAAAAGAAAACCTAAAATTGAACTAATAGTCTAATTATCCTATTTTAAGTATCAAAATCAAAACCAATTATAGAATTGAACCTGAACAACCAGAATTAGTTCTAATATCAATCAAGCCAAAATTAAGAACAAATGAAATTACATGGAGTTAATGTAAACAGAAGAGGACATGAGATCAGAAACTAAAAACTCTAAAAACAAAACTAAGCAAACAAAATACGAAGAGACAAGTAAAAATACTAATTAATACCAAACTAAAACCACTAAAATTCAGATCCTAGAACAAACAAGGAGCAGGACAGAATCAATTCTACTAAAAATTTCCTAAATTATATACCGGAGAAAACTCAATAAGAACAAAAGCTAAAAAAAATAAGCAAAACAGTAAAAGAGAATACAAGAAGAAAAACTTACGCGAAGTTAGAATCGAACTCGACTGTCTTTGAACTTGATACCCAAATGATGTTATTTGCCTATTCTTTGCCAAAAATAGGCAAATAACATCATATAAGGATCAAGCAACCACTGAGAAACACCCAGGCAGGCTGAAATCCCCAAAGACCCCAAATCGGAACCCTAGATCTAGGATTCGAGCAACTCTGGTTAGATTTGAAGAAAATTGATTTGGGATTTGGAAAGAAGAAGGTGAAGAGACCCTAGGATGTGATTTTTGTGCGGTTTGAGGGCGGCGCCGCCGGACACGGCGGAGGCGGGGGCTAGGGTTTCAATTATTCGACGCGTTTGGTTGAGATTTGAAAGAAACGGAGGTCGGATTTGGAAAGGGGAGGTGAAGGGAAAGCAGGGGTGAAAATTTGGGAGTCATCGGAGAATTGCCGCTGGCGGAGGCGATTTCCGGCCGGCGGCGGACGGCGGAGGACGGTGGTTAACGGTGGTGTATCTAGGGGTGTGAGAGAGATGACCGGATGGGGGGTGGGGTGAGGTTTGGACATATATATTAAAATATTGCCACTTCTCGTTCGTTGGATCAAAATACCTAGACGGCTAGGATTGATTATAATCCAAACGATGTCGTTTTATGGGAGGGGTCTGGACCGGATATTTGGGCTGGATTGGGTTGGTTCATGGGTGTTTCAATTGGGCTAGCCACATGAATTTGAATAATGGCCCAAATGCTTTAAACAAGCAGCCTATTTTTCTCTTTTTTATTAATTTCGTTTTTTCAATTAATTCCTTTCTATCTCTTTTTTTTTTAATTTTTGTTTAATACAAAATCAAAAATAAATACCTGATTTAATTCTACAACTAAAATAATTAATTTCCCAAGAATTAATTCCTAATTTCGAACAAACTAAAACCAATTTGAGAATTAAAAGTAAAAAAAATGCAAAAAGAACCATTTTTGTTATTTTCTTCTTATTTTTGCAATGTTAATTAACTAGTAAACCTAAAAATATAGAATTGAGTCCTAAATGCAAAGGTGCTATATATTTGTATTTTTTATGAATTATACCAACTAAAAATGCACACAAAATGCAAACAAACACAAAATCCCGCAATTAATTCCCTGAAATTCAAATAATAAAGAAAAATCCTAATTTTAAGAATTTTATAGGAATAGTTCAAGCGAGGCAAAAATCACGTGCTCACAGCTGCCCCTCTTTGCTCGGAGACATGAAGGGTTTTCGGGCAAAGAAAAATGAGCAAACATGAGAGATTTTTGCCTGCTTGGCACTCCGTGAGAAGCATCTTTGAAAACCGTCTGACCAAACCCTGCTTCAAAGGTTGCCTACATATCCTTGGCTATAAAGGAATCAGGTCAGTGTAGTTCTGGAAGTTTTGGTAGCTGGGACTACCTGGGGCTGTGATTTTACTGCTGCTGCTACTGCTTGCTAACCTCCTTATTACACCAAAAAGGAATATCAATAGCTATGCCTATCAAGTATGAGTTACAAGATTCCTATCTATAANTCAAACAAAAATAAGAAGAAATACTGAAGATGAACGAAAGAAAAACAAAATCAGAAAGCTATGCATTAAAGGGAAAATTTACAAATAAAAAGGAAAAGAAATTTAAGAACACTCACTGATTAAACTCGAAACTACGCTTGATGTTCTGATTCACATGAAATTGATGCTAATCACTTATTCTCCGTTAGGAACGAATGAACATCATCAATTTGTAGTGAATCAACTCCTAAATCACGAAGAACAAAGGCTTGGGTCGATGCAGGTCACCAGGTTCAACGGAAATTGCTTTGAACTGTTAAAGCTCGAACTCAGATCTAAGATTTGAATAATTCTGGATAGTTTCGAAGGAAACTAATGACATATTAGGCGTGAGGGAGGCACGGGGTTATGGGGTATTATTTTTAGGTGGTTTGGAGGCGGTGCCGCCACCGAAGAACTGTGGCGGCGCTAGGGTTTTCATTTTTGGGCGAAGATTCGAGGGATTATGGGTATGTTTGAGGAACAACGATGGTGTATTTGCGATGAGGAGGTCAAGACGATTTTGTGAAGTTATTTTGGTTGAGATCGGAGACTTGCCGCCGGCGGGTTTGACAGAGGATATTAGGGCGGCTGGCTTCTCTAGGGTTTTGGAAGGGGGGTTTGAGAGAGACGACGGAGGGGGGTAGGGGGCGTCTTTGGACAGTTATATATCTGGGATAGGTGAGTTGCGGTCCGTTGGATCAACAAAACATAGACGGCTAGGATTTGTTTAAGTCAAAACGACGTCGTTTCGATGGTTGGGGGAGTCGGACCGGGCATTTGGGCTGGATTGGGTTGGTTCATGGGTGTTTCAATTGGGCTAGCCTCATGAATTTGAATAATGGCCCAAATGCTTTAAACAAGCAGCCTGTTTTTCTCTTTTTTATTAATTTCATTTTTTCAATTAATTCCTTTCTATCTCCTTTTTTTTTAATTTTTGTTTAATACAAAATCAAAAATAAAGACCTGATTTATTTCTACAACTAAACTAATTAATTTCCCAAGAATTAATTCCTAATTTCGAACAAACTAAAACCAATTTGAGAATTAAAAGTAAAAAAATGCAAGAAGAACCATTTTTGTTATTTTCTTCTTATTTTTGCAATGTTAATTAGCTAGTAAACCTAAAAATATATAGTTGAGTCCTAAATGCAAAGGTGCTATATTTTTGTATTTTTTATAAATTATACTAACTTAAAATGAACACAAAATGCAAACAAATACAAAATCCCGCAATTAATTCCCAGAAATTCAAATAATAAAGAATAATCCTAATTTTAAGAATTTTATAGGAATAGTTCAAGCGAGGCAAAAATCACGTGCTCACAATGATAAGGTGTAGAGACTTTGTGGTTGACACTATACTTGGAGAGCAAGGCATCAAAAGCTCTATTACAAAAATGCGATCCTCCATCACTAATGATTGCCCGGGGTGTACCAAACCTTGTGAAAATGCTCTTTTTTAGAAATGCCACCACACTCCTAGCTTCGTTGTTGGGCAAGGCCACGGCCTCAACCCACTTTGACGCATAATCAACTGCTACAAGAATGTAAATGTTCCCACACGAGCTAACAAAAGGGCCCATAAAATCGATACCCCAAACATCAAAGATATCAACTTCAAGAATTGTGTTTAGAGGCATCTCGTCTTTCTTGGAAATCCAGCCCGCTCGTTGACATTGATCACATCTTTTTACTAAATCACTCGCATCCTTGAACAAGGTCGGCCAATAGAAACCACAACTCAAAACTTTTGAAGCCGTCCTCACCCCTCCAAAATACTCAAATGCTCACCCTACGGGACACACCTTCGTCTCACACCATCCGTGCAAATTTTAAACAAGTACGGATCATCCCAATCAAAATCCAAACTATCCCGTTTGAGCTTCTTCCTTTGGTTAGAAGAGAGCTCACACGGGACAATTCCAGTTACAATGAAATTGGCAATGTCCGCGAACCATGGCATGTCACACAATGACACGGAGAGTAGTTGCTCATCGAGGAATGTGTCATTTATCTCTAGGCCGTCACATGGCCTTCCTTCCTCCTCCAAGCGGGACAAATGGTCCGCAACTTGGTTCTCACAACCCTTTCGGTCCACTATTTCTAAGTCAAACTCTTGAAGAAGTAACACCCATCTCATCAATCTTGCCTTGGAATCTTTCTTGGTCATCAAATACTGAAGGGCGGCATGGTCGGTGTGCACAATTACCTTGGCCCCCATAAGATATGGCCTAAATTTTTCCATGCAAAATACAATGGCAATAATTCCTTCTCCGTCACCGTTTAATTCCGTTGAGCTTCATTCATAGTCTTACTTGCATAGTACACGGGATGGAACATTTTGTTCACTCGTTGACCCAACACCGCCCCAACCGCAACGTCACTTGCATCGCACGTTAGCTCGAAGGGCAAACTCCAATTGGGTGCGGTAATGATCGGGGTGGTGGTCAACTTGTGCTTAAGAAGTTCAAAGGCCTCCATGCATTTTTCATCAAACACAAACTTAGCATCTTTCTCTCGCAACTTGCAAAGGGGATTCACAACCTTCGAGAAATCTTTGATAAATCGCCGGTAGAACCCGGCATGCCCAAGGAAACTCCTCACCCCTTTGACAGAAGTGGGGGGAGGAAGCCTCGAAATCACCTCGATCTTAGCTTTGTCTACCTCAATCCCATGCTTAGAAATCTTGTGACCCAACACTATACCTTCTTCAACCATCAAATGGCATTTTTTCCAATTGAGAACGAGATTAGTTTCTTCACATCGGGCCAAGACTCTATCCAAATTTCTCAAACACTCTTCAGAGGAATCACCAACCACACTAAAATCATCCATAAAGACCTCCAATATGTCTTCCACAGTGAAAATAGCCATCATGCAACGTTGGAAGGTCGCCGGAGCATTGCACAACCCGAATGGCATCCGGGAGAGAGCAAATGTACCATATGGGCATGTGGAAGTGGTCTTTTCTTGGTCCTCCGGGGCAATTAAGATTTGATTATAGCCCGAATACCCATACAAAAAGCAATAGAAAGCTCTCCCCGCAAGGCGGTCAAGCATTTGATTGAGGAATGGCAAGGGAAAATGATCCTTGCGGGTCACTTTATTTAGCTTCCGGTAGTCCATGCAAACTCTCCACCCTGTAATGGTTCGAGTGGGAATAAGCTCATTGTTGTCATTTGTCACCACCGTCATCCCACCTTTCTTCGGCACACATTGCACCGGAGAAGTCCATGAGCTATCGGAGATTGGATACACCACACCCGCATCAAGCCACTTGATCACTTCTTTCTTCACCACCTCTTACATTGCCTCATTGAGCCTCCTTTGATGTTCTAAGGAAGGCCTTGCATCATCCTCCATGATAATTTTATGCACGCAAAATGCGGGGCTTATTCCCCGAATGTCCGCCAGAGTCCATCCAATTGCCCTTTTTCGCCTTTGAAGCACCTCCAAAGTGGCCTCAACCTGCATGTTAGTAAGGCAAGAAGAAAGAATAACTGGTAAAGTTGAATTAGAGCCCAAGAATTCATACCTGAGGTGTGGAGGAAGTGGCTTCAACTCCAACACCGGTGGCTCCTCAATTGATGGTTTTGTTGGGGTAGTTTTCCGGTTTTCAAGATCCAAGGACAATTTTCTTGGCTCATAGGAATAAGAGCCCATCCCATGTAGAGCATTGACACACTCCACTCTGCTTGCATTATCATTGTCATCAAGACTTGGAAGCACGGCCTCAAGGGGATCCTCCACGTTGATCATAGAACTTGTGTCATCCACTATCACAGCTGTGACAATGTCCACAAAAGAGCACACCTCGGTGCTATTGGTTTGCTTCATGGATTTGCCAACATGGAAGACCACCTTCTCATCTCCCACTCGGAAAGTTAGCTCACCCGCTTCAACATCAACCAAAGCCTTCCCCGTTGCAAGGAAAGGTCTCCCTAGAATAATTGGGACTTCAAAGTCCATCTCACAATCCAAAATGACAAAGTCAGCCGGCAATATAAACCTGTCCACCCGGACAAGCACATCATCAATTATGCCCAAAGGTCGCTTCATCGAACGGTCCGCCATTTGAAGTCTCATTTAGGTTGGCCTAGGTTGCCCAATTCCCAAAGTCTTGAAGACCAAATAAGGCATCAAATTTACGCTAGCCCCCAAATCATAAAGGGCCTTGGCAAAATCCGCTCTACCGATAGTACAGGGGATAGTAAAAGCTCCGGGGTCTTCAAGTTTCGGGGCCATAGAATTCACTATTGCACTAACTTGGTGAGTCATTTTTATTTTTTCACAATCCATGGAACGCTTCTTTGTAACCAAATCCTTCATGAACTTTGCATAGCCCGGCATTTGTTCAAGTGCCTCCACTAAAGACACATTGATTGTAAGGCTTTTCATCATATCTATGAACTTTTTGAATTGATTGTCACTCTTTTGCTTTGCTAACCGTTGAGGATAAGGTGAAGGTGGCTAGGCAAGTTGCCTTGGCTTTGGGAACCACCGGCTCAGGCATGTCAATCACGTGTTCCCTAGACGGGTTCACGGCATCTTGAGTTTCCACCTCGGCCTCATTAATGTCAATCCTCACATCATTGGTTACCTCATTCTCAACCACATCTTCAACTATCAAAGGTTCATCATTTTCTCGCAACTCCACATCATCATCCACAACTTGCTTATCTTTCGAGGCATGCACATCACCGCCTCTCCCACTTCTTGTTGTCACCGCCATCACATGATTATTACCTCCCTTCGGGTTCACTACCGTGTCACTTGGTAGAGCACCCTTAGGGAGAGTATTCAACGATTGAGAGATTTGGCCTAATTGCACCTCCAAATTCTGGATAGAGGTATTGTGGGAAGCCAATTGAGCATCGGAATCTTGGTTCTTCTTCATAATTTGTTCGAACATCATTTCTATTCTTCCCATATCATTACCCGAAGAACTAGATCCTTGAGATTGAAACAGAGGCGGATTGTTCGGTTGTTGGTACATCGGGGGCCTTTGAAAGCCTTTCCCCCGGTTGCCTTGGTTTCCATTGTTGTTCCACCCGTCTTGACCATTATTGTTCCAATTGTTGTTATTTCCATTCCAGTTCCCTTGTTTGCCTTGATTGTTGTTCCCCCAATTACCGCCTTGGTTGTTATTGTTCCAATTGCCACCACCTTGTTGTTGATTGCCCCAATTTCCTTGAGGTCGCCATTGTTGATTTGAAGAGTTGCCTCTATTGACTTGATAGTTGTTAACATATTGTACCTCTTTATTTGGCTCATCATAGCCATCATTTTGAAACCCATCACAATCATCACCAAATTGCTCGGAATTCCCTTGGTTTTGTTGCCCTCTTTGCCTTATCTTGTTGGTAAGCATACTAACACCTTCCATAGCATTCACTTGGCGAGGTTTTGGACTTGTTGCAATTGTGCCTTAGCCAATTGATTCATAGTAGTTGTCAACACCGCTATAGCTTGCCCATGGTCGTGTAACTCGTTATGCAAATGAATAATCGTAGGGTCGCCTTGAGGAACATTGGCCCTACTTTGCCAAGCCGAAGAAGTGTCGGCCATCTCATCAATAATATCGCAAGCTTCGTCATAAGACAACTTCATCAAATTACCCCCGGCCAATTGATTGACTATGCATTGATTTGTAGTATTGATGCCCCGATAGAAGGTTTGTTGAATCATCGCCTCGGTCATATCGTTGTTTGGGCATTCTTTCACCATTGTTCTAAACCGCTCCCAAATCTCATGCAAAGGTTCCGTGGGTTCTTGCTTGAAATCCAAAATCTCATCTCGAAGTGTCGCCATATGCCCGGGTGAGAAGAACTTAGCAATAAATTTATCCGCCAACTCATCCCAAGTTGTGATGAAATGATTGGGGAGTCTCTCTAACCAATCCAATGCCTTTCCCTGAAGTGAGAACGGAAAAAGTCTCAACCTAAGAGCATCTTCGGACACGTTTGTTTGCTTGCTACCCCAACATGTATCCACGAACCCTTTCAAATATTTGTAGGCATTTTGATCCGCAGCGCCCGTGAAATACCCACGCTGCTCAAGTAAGGTCAAAATCACATTAGTTATTTGAAAGTTCCCCACCCGGATTCGGGGAGGAACAATAGCACTTGCATATCCTTGATTCGGTAGCACTCTGGGAGCCGCTCTTGGAGGTGGCGGAGGAGGGTCTGGAATATTATCATTAGCATTGACCTGGCGGCCTCGTCGTGGTCCGGGAGGTGGAAGAGGCACCTCATCCTCTCCAATTTCATCTACCTCCTCCCCTGCAAGCACATTTTCAAGAGGGTCATTAGCATTTAAAGCCATTTGGTACCTGTTGTATTCACACAAACAAATTAGTAACAAAGAAGTAAAGAAGAACAACACACAAAACTACTAAATAGATAGCCAAAACCGTTAGCTCCCCGGCAACGGCGCCAAAAAGTGATCGCAGCCAACTCCACACTACTACAAAGTAGGAGAAGAGGGTCGCAATAGCTTTTACCCGATATGAGGGTCGGGATCGAATCCACAGAGAGCTAGAAGAGGAGTCGGGTATCTACTTAGACTAGAATTGCGTGTATGCTCTTAATTGATCTTCTTTTCATTTTTGGGTTTTCTTTTATAAACTACTATTTTCAAACTACAAATTAAGATTAAAACTAGATTATGCTAAGAGATAATTGCTAAGAGTTGTATCTAATGGATTAAGGGGCACTAGGGTAGTGACTTCTACCTAGGCGGCTAATTGACGGGTAATTGCTTCTAAGGCTTGATTGACACGATTGGGGAAATATGTATAACCGTTGCACAATTTTACCCACTCTCACACCTCTCGGTAGAGAGAGTGATTTTACCCAATTAACTCTCTCGAGATCAAATGGGTAGGCAAATTAGCTCCAGCAACTAGGGTTCAAGTTGGGTAATTACTCTCTCGAGGTTTAACCCTTTAATTGGGACTATCAATTCTCTTGAGTCCAGCCCAATTCCTTGTTGGGTCAATTTTGGAGACTTGGGCTCTCTTTCTCAAGAAGAACCAAGTCAACTTAGCACAAATCAGTGTTTGCAACCACCAATTCATAAATTAAACAATAAAATTGACCCAAATACAAACACCCATAGTCAATCTAACCTTAAATCACAACACTCATCAATTACCCACACTAGGGTTGAGCCACAACCCTAGCTAATGGGTTTGGCTACTCATGCTTGAACAAGAAAATAGAGAAATAGATGAAGAAAACGGCATATTAACTAAATACTAAATTAAAATATAAGAATCTATCGTTAATCCCAAGCTAAGATGCCAAAAATGGCTACAAATGGTATTCTCACGAGCGCAGCAGCTGAAAGAAAATAATTGATGCCCTAAAAATGGAAAAATGTTCTATTTATACTAAGCTCGAAAAACTGGACAAAAATTCCCCTACGGGGTCAGTACCGGCCGCACAAAATGGACTGCGGCCGCACTAGGCTCTTGAATTTCAAATCTTGGCTCTCTGAACTTGGGCTCCGAGGACCGCGCAGAATGGACCGCGGCCGTGGAGGCAGATAGCGCGGTCCGCACAAACATGACCGCGGACCGCATGGGCTTGAACCTTGGCATTTTCGACTCTCTAAAGTTCTCTTTCGCGGACCGCATGAAATGGTTGCGCGTCCGCGGAGGCTTCAGTGCGGACCGCGCAAGATCGACTGCGGCCGCACTGCCTTGAATCTTAATTTGCCAACTCTCTAAATCTACCTAGTGCGGACTGCACAGAATGGACTGCGTCCGCACTAGGTGTTTTGCCTTGAATCCATGTTCTCTGAATCTCCCTAGTGCGGACGGCACAAAGTGTAGTGCGGCCGCACTAGGCTTGTATGTCCTAAGTTTGCCTTGTCTTTGGTACTTGTGCAGATTTTACTCCTTTTGAGCCGATCTTTGACATTTCGTCACTTTGTCGATCAAACCTGCAATCAAGCACAACTTATGAGCCTTTTGGGTCTATTTGTAACAATTTATAATCAAAGCGTAAGCAAGAAGGGGCATAAAATACGGCAAAATCCCTAGTTATCAATACCTTCCAGCGTCATAACTATTACGCAGTAACTTAGTCTTTCCTGAGTCTGAATTCATACCGCAACGTGATATTTGCTTCACTCCCAACTAGGAAACATGAAAAGATTCTTCACACGCCCATAACTCGGGGCTATACCTCGAATCAAGATGGAATTCAAGCACCTAATAGTTCTTCTAACCTCCAGCCACTACTAGAAATTACAGCTATGGCAACCCTTCGAAACCCGCTGCAATAGATACGCTAACCGTCCCTATAGATCTATTGGGACGGATTTGGACGCCTTCTGGGATTCGGCGTTACAATAGGTCTATTGGAACGGTTATTTGCAACGGTTTGAAAACCGTCTTCATAGATAGGGATATTGTAACGGTTTGGACTGCCACCATTGTCCTATATATAGGAACGGTCTTCTTTTCCATTGGGACGGTTATAAACCGTCGCGGTATAATAATACAATTGATTTTTTTAAGTCTATTGCAATGGTTTTGCATGATATATTGCCACAATTTTTGTAATATATTGGAACATTTATCAATACACTATTGCAACAGATATTGTGACAAATTGGAACGGTTATTAAGGGCTGCTCTTATTATTTGCTAGGTCTATTAGATCGGTTATATTTCTATTGCAACAAATTATAATTTCCAAAATTTATGGAAGCAAATTGAGAAATATTTTCCTATTCTATGAAAGTGTTTACACCATATCCAACTAGCATTATCCATGTACAAAAACAAAATATGGATACATTGTTTGGTCAACTGTTCAAAAGTCAAAATAGATGAGTTTGCATACAAAAAATTATAAACTAAAATATCCTTAAACATAATAATAGAAAGTCTAACAACGATCAACAACACTCAAGTAAGGTCTTTGTCACTGCTTTCATCCGCAATCACTGCACTTACAAAAGACAATGAGAAATAATTAAACAAAAATTTTAGGATAATTGAGTCATAAAGTACTTAAAGCAGCTTCAAGCACAAATTCAGTTGATAAGCAATACAAGAAAGATGGAGTCTCAAATGATGACGCCTCCAGTACTGTCTACTCTAGGACTAATGCAACCACATATTCATATGCCTTTACTAGCAAAAGTGGGCATGGGTGTCGATCTTGGCATGACACCAGGAATGCTTAACAATATGACTGCTAATAATTTAATCACAAAGTAATTGAATGACCAATTTGATAACTCAAAAATTTTCACTCTCTCTAAATTCTTAAATATTTCGGCAAAATTTCCTTTGTAAATATGACTATCACAAAATTTTCAACCTGCTCAAAATACCATTTGAAAATACGTTTATGCAGAACCTACTACGGCTGACAACTACTGAACCAAAACAACATCACATAAACAGTATTATGTCTGACAGCTATTGAACCAAAACGACAACAAAATATGCTATTACAAAAAACAACATTCTAACCAACAACTGAACATACTACGGCTTAGGAACAAGCAAATTAGGTCCATTTCCATAATTGTTGTTTGCAGAAGCAATATTGGTGGCTGCTACAACGAACAAGAGAATGCAGAAAGCTGGCAAGTAATTGCTTGGAGCCATTGTATCTGATTTTGACTACGGGCAAGTAATTACTCGTTTATGTCGTAGCAAAAGAACAGTCCCATCTTCATTATGGATCGCTCATGTTCTTCAGTACAAGCCATTCAGATATATATGACCGATTATTCTCATAACTTAATTGATCACTCAAGTCATATAGTTCATCCTTAAATAGCACAAGCAATCTAGAAGCTAAGGACCTTTTCATTTTTTCGTGCGTCCTCGATTCAGTTTGAAAAGTAACTCTTGAAATTCCTTCCACGTGTTCGTATGCGCACATGAGCTCTCAGTATCAGATGTGCATCGATGGCTGGTGATTCCCTAATCGAGGGGCGAGATGTGATCTCTGAGAGTTGATGTTGGGCCAGTCTGGAGGACTTGAGGCCGGATTTTTGCCTATAGTTTGAGCGCCGAGGTGCTGATTGTGTGAGCAAGTGTTTTTGAACTTATATGTTCGATAGTGTCCCTATTGGTGGAAGTGATGGTTGGATGGCTGTGTGATGAGTATGTTGGTACTGCAAGATATACCAATATGATTTGGAAGCGATGAGAAGGGTCTGCTCACTACTAGAAAACGAATTTATTGGAATGGTTTTTGGGCAATGGTCTTATAACTGTTACAATAGATCATATTTTGGAACGGTTTCAACCGTCCCAATAAAGTCAAAAGGCTTCCACCACACTTCTGAACAATAACTGTTCCAATAGTGTATTAACTGTCACCATAAGTATATGGATGGAGACGGTTTTGATATGCGATGCATATAGGGTTGTTTGTGGGAACGGTTTTGTGAAATAAAAAGCTATTGGGGCGGTTTAATTTTCCCTCCTTAGTTTCCCTCCTAGGTATTTATTAAAAAACAAAAATAATGGACTCAAACACCCCACTCTAAAACACAGACAGCGATTCCCCCAAAATCGACTTCCCCCAAAATCTCAAACACCCCTCTCTCTGTTCATCGACTTCACTCTCAGACTAGGTTGTCACAAAACTAACCTAGAAGATATCGACTTCACTCTCAGACAGTGATTCCCCCAAAATCTCAAACACCCCTCTCTTTGTTCATCAACCTAGAACATACCGGCGAACTCTGTCGACCAGCTCCGGCGAAGGACGATTATTTCTGGTGAAGGACGACCATTATCGGCTAACATACCACAATCTCTAAGATAGGCTGTCGGGTTTTTACCTGTTCGATGTTTGTTGTTACTGTTCGATTTTGCTTTTTTTCTTCCCTAGTCTGAAAAATTATTTCATTGCTCGTTCTATTTTCTTTCTTTGATAATATTTCTGATAAACCCATTATTTTGCTTCTGTTTTGTTTGTATTATGCGATATATTTTATGATTTTTAGTTTGCGAAATTGGGGGATTTATTTGCTAGGTTTTGATTTTGTGTTAGAAACCATGAGATTCGATGTTTGCTATCGATGTTCGATGTTCCCTGTCTTGTTGGTTATTCTGATATGCAATATATTGTTTTCTGCTGTATTTTTCTGTTTTCTATGAGCTGTAGCAGCTTTTTTACTAGGTGACACTATTGACCAATTTCTAGCCCCTTTCTCTTGTCTAGTAGTCTTCCCAGTGACTTCACAAACTCTGTTGCGAATTTGTTGGACTTCACTAGCATTTCGTTTATCATGCAATCAGCAGTAAACCCTTTAAAATTTGCACCTTCAGTCATGGCCTGCTGTAGTTCTTTTCCAGTAGTTGCACAATTAGAAGCAGTATCATTATGTGCTAGCCTAGAAATAGTTTCTTTAGAACCTGTAGTAGTTGCACCTGCAATGTCTTGTCTTATTCATCTCAAGTCAAATTTAATGAATATTAGAAGATGTTCCCTTGTTTTCTTTGTTATCCAAGTTTTAGTCTAACTCTATAATTTGATAAAGAGGTTGTAACCTAACATACTGTTTGAATATTATATGATGGCATACCAAGTTCTAATCCAACTCTAGAAATGTTGTGTCCAAACAAAAAGATTCTACTTTTGAAGATCAAGAAAAAAGTGGAACCTGACATACTTTTGGTGGGACAATAGGACTAATCAAGAGTATTAAAGAACATACATGCTGCCTTCTGATCGATGACACTAGTATTCAGAGGTTTTGAATTGCAGTGGTGGGATATATACAACTCCCAGGAATGCTAACTCATACTTGTTGAACCAAATCCTCTTTTTTCATTCAATAATTGCCTTAAGTCTCCTTGAAACTTATCTCCCACAGATTCAACTTCAGGAGCCTCCAACTGTTTTCCTCTTGAAATTTTTTTCAAAATTAAACGACAAACCTCCTCTTCATGAACTTGGTGCTTGCAAACATTGCAATATGCAGGTAAGTTATCATATATAACCTCTTGGAAAACCTCCAAAACCTTACCAGTTGAATTATCAACAAGTTGTAAATGTACCCTCTTCGGCAACTTATCAGAGAGGTCAAGAATTACCTTAACTCTAGCAGTGCTAGGTCTTGATCTTGTTTGAGTAGCTTTATCAATTGCAATAGGGTAGCCAACTGCTGATGCGATTGATAATATAGCCTTTTTTGCAAACAGATCTGGTGCAAGGTTTGGTAGTGATATCCATACCACTGCCTTTGTTGTTTCTTCTTTGGGATCAAATCCAATAGACCATGGGAAGATTCTACATTGATGTTCCTCTCCCTTGTGCGCAAAATAAGTCACAGATCTCGTCAAAGACAAGGTAGTGAAAGAAACCCCACTCAATCCTGATATACCCATAGTGCGGAGGATACGGTGATACTCCTCCAGAAATCCCAAGGCATCATTTGCTGCTAACCCACTGAATACAGGAGGATCATACTTCTTGAACCTCTCAAGTCTCCGTTGCTCATCCTCTGAAGCCGCTGACCCATCCTCGGGCTAACTTGGGACTACAGGCTGTACAGGAATAATCTCTGGGGCCTGATCAACATGCACTCGCTACTCAGGAGAGCGAGCGGGCGGAGTCTATGCTCCTCCCCCGGCCTGAGATGTGGCTGTAGCAAGGGAATCAACCCGGCCTGAGCCAAAGTGGTGTACATGCTCATGAACTGCGCAAGAGTCTCCTGAACAGCTTGAGTAGTAGTAGCAGTAGGCGCATCAGGTACCTAGACTCCGGCTGAAACTGCTGGTGGTACCTCGGTGGCAGCTCGTGTGGGTGCTCTGGCTACACCACGTACGCATCCTCGACCTCTACCCCGGCCCCGACCTCTGACGGTTCTAGTAGGGGGCGCGGGTGCCTGATCATCTCTGCCAGCACGTATCCTCACCATCTGTGAAAGAATGGAAGACAGAGGTTTAGGGTTGTGATGTCAAAAATTTCGCACGACAGGGAAATCAAATGAAATTGAATTTTCCTAACGGTTAAATAGCCTCTCGTAGATAAGTACAGACGTCTCCATACCGATCCGCGAGACTCTAATAAACCGGCCTATGATTCATGACTCCTATGAACCTAGAGCTCTGATACCAACTTGTCACGACCCCGGTTCGCCCTCCGTGAACCATCGTGACGTCACCTAGTCTCTGCGACTAGGTAAGCCTAACAATGCGGACTATAAACCACAGTTGCAGAAGAAATAATTTAAAAACCAAAATAGTAAAATAAAATAGTGTTTAAGACGCCGCCTGGCACATAACGGTACAAAATCTCAACCTAACAATCTCAAAATCCGGAACTCCATGAATCACAAGCAAAGAGATACATAAGAAGCTCTAACTCCAGAAATGTCTAACAAAAGGAAAACTACTGAAGGGCTATACTATTACAAAAAAGTAGAAAGGGACTCATCGGTCTGCGAACGCGGCAGATATACCTCGAAGTCTCTACAGAAGCGCCTCGCCTCAAGGATGATAAGACTGAGTGGAAGTACCTGGATCTGCACAACAAAAATATGCAGAAGAGTAGCATGAGCACACCACAGCGGTGCACATTAAGTATCAAGACTAACCTCGGTGGAGTAGTGACGAGGAACAGTCAAGACACCTACCGGTCCAATAAACTGTACAAATATAGGAACAACAGAACATGATATATATATAAAGACTATACGAAATGGCTAACAATACTACAATCACAATAAGGGAAGAAAACAGCAAGTAACAACGAAAATACTAAGAATAATGACATAGAAGTGCGAGCAAAAACACAAACCCAAATCCTAAATTCACAATACAGTAAAGGTATGCAATAAGTCAGTTACTACGACAGTGTCCACATCAGGTTTTATCCAAGAATTTTCACGAAGTACCGAATCTCGGACAAATTACAGCTCACGAGTCCCAGTACCTGAAATCTAACACTTGGCATCCTGTGCCCCCATCAACCTCATGGTCATGCTGACAACTCACTTCCTAACTAGAGCCACTCTCACATATATAACAAGTAAACAAAGGTGTACATCTATACTCAGCAAAATCAGGAGCACTTCACATCCAATAGGAGTGTTCAACTACGTGTATGCTTGTGCAAGTGCTTTAACATAGTTCCTACCAGCTAATAAGCGTAAGGAAAAGAACAGACAACACGTAAGATGTTTCCTCACAACATCCACGAGATGAAGCTCATACAGGTAAGCGTACCACAACACAATATTTAAAAACAAGAATGCCCCCAGGCCATCACAAATCCTCACAATCGATCCCTGACATACCCCACCTTGTCTCACCACGTATGCAAATAATAACATAATAAGTGCCCGCCTTGTTTCGCCACACGTGCATCATAATGTTCCCACCTTGTCTCG
Source organism: Nicotiana attenuata (assembly GCF_001879085.1). Taxonomy (NCBI): domain Eukaryota; kingdom Viridiplantae; phylum Streptophyta; class Magnoliopsida; order Solanales; family Solanaceae; genus Nicotiana; species Nicotiana attenuata. The sequence continues at coordinate 99,570 of NW_017672763.1, read as the reverse complement.
CCACACGCGCAATCGCATAGAAGGAAAAATGTTATTGTCCAAATTTAGTGCTATACGATCACTGACAGATCAATGCAATCGCATAGAAGAAAAAATGCTACTGTCCAAATTTTGTGCTACGCGATCGCGAACAAATCAATGCGATCGCATAGAAGGAAAAATGCTGCTGTCCAACTTTTGTGCTATGCGATCGCGGGAAAATCGATGCAATCGCATAAAAGGAAAAATGCTACTGTCCAAATTTTGTGCTGCGCGATTGAACAAATCCATGCGATCACATAGAAGGAAAATATGGCTGGTTGACATTGTACTACGCGATCGCGGCTATGCCTATGCAATCGCATAGAAGGAAACACCAGATAGCAGAACAACATTTCAAATATAGGGAAAAATGACCCGTGACCCACCCGGAACACACCCGAGGCCCCTGGAACCTCAACCAAACATGCCAACCAATCCTAAAACATCATTCAAACTTGTTCCAACCTTCAGAACGCTCAAAACAACATCAAAACACCACTTTTTCATCCGATTCAAACCTAAGAATTCCAAAACTCTCAAATTACGCTTTTGATCAAAAAGTCTATCAAACCTCGTCCAAATAACCTGAAGTTTTGCACACACGTCACATTCAACACTACGGAGCTATTCCAACTTCCGAAATTCCATTCCGACCCCGATATCAAAATCTTACTATCGAACCGGAAACTTCAAAAAAATTCAACTTTCAGCATTTCAAGCCTAAATTAGCTACGGACCTCCAAAACACAATCCGAACGCACGCCTACGTCCAAAATCACCATACGATGCTGTTCAGATCACCCAAAATCCATTATGGGGCCGTTTACTCAAAAGTCCAGTTCCGGTCAAATTGTCACCGTTCAAACTTCCAAACTAGATTCCTTCTTCCAATTTGACTCTGAGTCATCCATTAACTGAATTCAACCATGCACGCAAGTCGATACTCGTATTATGAAGCTGTTCAAGACCGTGCGCTGCCGAACGGAGCTTAAATTCTCAAAACGACCGGCCGGGTCGTTACAACTTCATTGTTATGCATCACAAGTTTATCAATGGCAATATCTTGTAATAGGGGGAGAGATCAGCAGAAATTCAAAGTTAATTAGAGCAGATAACATTCATGCCAAAAGGAAATAGGGTTTTTTAAGAGAAGTATGCGAAAAGTAGTATATGTATTATATCAAAAATACAATATTTTGTATTATGCGATTTCAAAAGCGATCGAAGAAAAATTTAAGCGAAAGAGATGCTATTTAATCTAGATGATGTTATCTTCTTCCCAGATAGTGAGAATTAAGTGCCCCTCTAATGAAACAAAAAACTGTGTGATTTCCTGAAAAAGATTTTAATCTAGTGTGATTTAGTGCCAACAATAAGTAAAATTTGTAGGCAAAAGTGCTTGAACAAATTAAGAGGGAGAGCGGCTTGCACTTACTCAAGATAAGGCAATATGATGGTTCATAAGAACTTTAAAACCATTTTAAGCAGCCACTGCCAAATGACGCAAAGAATTACTGTGAACTAATAAATCAAACAGTGAAACAGAGCTGTTAAAAGGTCAAATGTAGAAAATACAAACTATTGCATTTTTTTTTTAATTTTTTACCAAGAATTGATTGGCCTTAACAAAACTTATTATCAACTGAAAAGAGAGATACAAAATCCACCACATGAACAGTAGTTCGTCATAGAGTTTAGTAGATAATGAACTTCAACAACTGCATCAACAAAGTACGCAAATAAATAAATTCTAAATAGAGCTTCATAGATAGATTCAATGTTTCAGTGATGGCTTGGAAAATGAACAATGCGATAATTAATTAAACTTGTTTTGGTGAATAGCTATAAAGTATCCTCTTTTCTTCTGACATGTCAAATATTGTGTTATAAGATAAGCTACATGTTGCCATTCAAATTATGTTTATAATCACTCACCGAGATGCACATGTAGTTATATTTAATTTCAGATGGAGATTGACTACTTTGATAACCACTTTCGAAATAGCATATTCAAAATATTTTTTGGGTGACCCAAAGTCAGGTTGTTTAAATATATCTATGCGAATATGCAATAAAAAGGTGACAATAATTCCTGATGTATCCATTGTTCTTATGATGCAAGTGGAATATGAATTTCCAATAAAAATACAGAAACTTATATCCTTTGCTGGTTGTGATAGCAGTAATTCATCTGGATAGTTGTAAGCAACACAGTGTATGCTTTTAGACAATGAGCTCAGAATTCACATTTTCTTTTTTATCAAAAAAGACAATGAGCTCATATTCACATTTCTTGATAATAATAAAAAAAGACAATGAGCTCAGAATGTCCTCCAAATTATTAAAATCTCAGCTTTCTCACTACTCTTTTCATAAACTAAACAAAACTTCGCTTGTTAGAGAAATCTCAGAGGAAGCATATCAATACCCTTTCCTCTTACACATAAGAAAGACTTAATTTTTAGATTATCCATAAAAAAATAAATGTACTGATTTAAACCCCTATGCGTGGCCCAAAATACCACCAAAAATTTAACTGATATTAAATTTTGAACCCATAATTTCAATTCAATGGACAACCAATTGTCACCCTCTGTATTTGTTAGTTTTCCTTATAGGGAAAATCCATATTGAATAGGAAGGTGCAGAAAACTTCAATTAATGGATGATCTCAGAAATAGCAGCAAAGTCTCTACCAAAGCAATAAAGAGCTTAAACGTTAGATAGTCGACAGAAATCCCAATTTCTTTTCTAGGTATTTTTGAATTTCACAAAATTAACATAAAATTAATATTTAATTTCGAGCAACAAATTAACAAGAACCCAAAAATAAAACAATCACAGTCACATATAATGAAAAAAGATAGAACAATAAACTAACCTTTCAGCCATATGATTATGTCAATTGAGCAACTACTGAACTGCAAAACCCCAAGCAAAATCCCAATTTTCTGTTACAACGAAGAAGCAGAAGCCAAAGGAATTCTGAGCGAAGATCAGAGAAGAAGGTTGCGGAATTCTGAGCGAAGAGAGAAAAAAGCATAGCAAATTTACCTATTTAATTCTTCTGTGAAAGATACAAATCAGATAGAGAAAAACAAAGAAGATGAACAGATAGAGATAGAGAGTGACCTATCAGTCATACTAAAGTACCGCAGATAAATCATTAATGCACCAGCTGTCATATTGATCACACGCGTTAGCTTTCAGCCAAATTTAGGAGCAATATGAAATGACCAGAATAAGCTTTAGCACCAAGCACGCATGACGACGGCCCAACATATTAAGCATTGTGCCTTTTTTTTTTTTTTCAAATGTTCTGGTGCCAATGAAATGGTGTTCCATCTAATATCCAACAGAGTGAAAACTGCCATAGCTGCAGTATTATTTGAGTCAAGAGAATGAAAAGAAGAAACTTCTTCTTTTTCATAGATCTTCCAAGTGCTAACTCAAGAATTAACTTTTAACAATAATTTTCACAGCCTTGAAAAATTTGGAAAGATACATATATTTGGGGCATAGAGCACTGATAGACCAATATAACTAATATTTTACCAATACAACCTCCTTTGGAAATACAAGTTCCAAGATAACCATAGCCCTATCCCTCCAAATCTTCATTACAACTGCACAGTTCGTGTCTATCCACGAGTCCCACATAATGGCACGAGCTACTTAGAGAAGGCAATCAATGAACAACGAACAGAGAGGTAACAAGCTAACGCATATGATCTTCTCATTTAAGATGCATCGTCAGATAACCCAAAGGATGGTAACAACTAGTTTGTTTCTTTAGCATGCTCCACATAAGACGTGAATTTATCCTTTGCATTCGGAATGTCAAGAACCAGATCATGAAGTTCATCCTTGATGCTCCCAAAGTTTAGTAAATGATTTTCTGGTGCAATTTCACTCTACAAGGATGACAGATAGAAATACAAGAGCAATTTTTACTTTTCTAGCATGTACACACACAAATATCAAGGTAAACAATGAAGACAATATAATGTAGCCGGAAAAAGAAATAAACCATTAAATGTACGACAATAGTTATATGGTATAGAAGGAAAAATAGATGCTTAATGACAGTTTGAAAAACTACCTTGTGTCCTCGAGTTGCTATTGATGTACTTATGAAATAAGTGAAATCTAAAGTGTTAAACATTTTAATTCATTGCATTACTAAGTGCGCCAATCAGAAGTTTTGATTGCTGTCAGAAATTTTAGTTACTTGTTATAAGTGCATGGCAAATCTATATCTATCATATTATTTGTCACGACCCAAACCCCGCACTGGTCGTGATGTCGTCTCTCGTGAAGACAAGGCCAGCCAACTAACCCAACTTGACTCTTTCAAAAATAGTTAAGCATAAATGAACAGCAAAAATATGACTTTATAATATTAATTAACGAAATTACAACCCAACACAACCCTAATTGGGGTGTCACAAGTCACGAGCAACTATTAGAATATAACTACCACTACAAGTCTGAATTGTACAAATAGGACTGATAAAACAAAGGAAGAACATGCGGTGCTGCGAACACTGGCAGTCACCTTGCTAATCTCCATTAACTTAGCCTCTGATCAGCTCAAAACCCGCTACCGGGTGAACAAATACCTGCATCTGCACACGAGGTGCAGGGAGTAAAGTGAGTACTCCAACTCAGTGAGTAACAAATATAAATAATAACTGAGCAGTAAGAAATCACGTAAAGCAAACCATCATGCTGTATAGAAGCAGGGTACAATCCTTTGAGAAAACAGTAAGGCTGTGAAATCTTTGGAAATATCTTGGCTCAGTTTAAAGCTCTTTTGAAAATGATCCTTTCAACAGTTACGAAAACGATTTTAAAACAGTTAGTGCTGATAAGCACAGAAAAATCCGCCCCTCGGGCACCAATACCACAGTATAACAGGTAAAAAAAAGGCAAATAAATATGCAAGATGCGCACATAAAAGTTCGTCCCTCGGACAATATCTCAAAACAGTACCAGCCCCTCGGGCTCACTCTCAGAAACACTCTCAGCCCCTCGGGCTCTCTCTCTCTCAGACCACTCTCAGAACAGTATCATATAGTAACCGCTGCGGCGTGCAGCCCGATCCACGTATCGCTGCGGCGTGCATCCCGATCCATATCTCGCTGCGGCGTGCAACCCGATCCACATGGGTACCCGCGCTCACTGTGGGGGTGCAGACTCCGGAGGGGCCCCTTACGGCCCAAGCGCAATATCAAGCCACCTCGTGGCATATAACATAAGGCCTGAAAGCCTTCTCACATCACACTCAAGGCCTGAAAGCCTGCTCACATAACACTCGAGGCCTGAAAGCCTCCTCACATAACACTCGAGGCCTGAAAGCCTCCTCACATAACAATCGAGGCCTGAAAGCCTCCTCATATAACACTCGAGGCCTGAAAGCCTCCTCACATCACTCACATATATCCTCACATATGGCCCTCGGCCTCACTCAGTCCAGAAAACATCATAAGCCCCTCGACCATCAATAAAATAGTAGTGCTCAGCCCAAACAACAGTGGAAATATCATTTAAGTCTCAAAGTTCAATTAAAGCGGCTGAGTTTGTAAAACAGTATAATCAACAGGACTGAGTTCAAGTAGTATATCAAAATAGTGAGGAAACAGTGATAAAAATCCCTGAAGGGTTCAGATAATTGGCGCGAAGCCCAAATATGGCAATCAGCCCAAATCATGATAATAACAAATAAGTTTCAGTCAAATACGCGGTAAAATCATCAATCGGGACGGACCAAGTCACAATCCCCAACGGTGCTCTACCCCACGCTCGCTATCCGGCGTGCAAGTCACCTCAATATAGCACTATGATGTGCAAATCCGGGGTTTCAAACCCTCAGGATATCATTTACAATCATTACTCACCTCAATCCGGTCCAAACTCTAGCCTGCGATGCCTCGCCCGCACGAATCGACCTCCGGATGCTCCAAATCTAGCCACAATCAGTACATAATCATTAAAATATGCTAGGGGAGCAAAGCCCACTCGAAAATATCCAATTTAACATCAAATTCTCGAAATTGCTCAAACCCGGCCCCAGGGCCCACGCTTCGGAATTTGACGAAACTCACAAAATCCGACAACCCATTCAACCACGAGCCCAACCATACTAGAATTACTAAATTCCGATAACAATTCGGCCTCCAAATCTTCAAATCTTATTTTCAAATCCCTAGGTCCAAATCCCCAATTTACACCTCAAAAACATGTAATCTAGTCGGATAATTCGATGATAATTCAATATTATGGAGTAGAAATGATCACAAGTGACTTACCTCAAGATTTCCCATGATTTCTTGCTCAAAAATCGCCCCAAGCCGTGTTCTTTCACAAAAAAAAAGTCAAAATGAGCAAAAAAATAGAACATCACTAATATACCCGAATCTGGTCGCTAAAAGCAAACTCTGGTCGCTAAAAGTGCCAAATGTGGTCGCTAAAAGGTGCACACCAGATCTGATGCACCAGCAATCTTTATTTTCACTAAAAAGGCTCTAACTCCATCATACAAACTCGGAATTTGATGATTCTTGTTCCTAGGAGTCACAAATAATAATACGAACATATCCCTTCAATCAAAACTCAATTCGAAGCTCATTTGCTCAGTGTGATACCCATTTCGCTCGTTAAACAATTAACTCATGATTCGCGTCAAAAACCCAATCGCGACTTAATGAAATTAAACCAAACTTTCCAGATCGCTCCTATAATTCATTGTCAAAATTCCGGAACTCTCGAAATCAAACTTCGATCTCTAGAACTAAAAATGGACCTTTGGATCATTGCATGCTTATGCTCAAAACGGCAAAATCTTCCAAAAACTCCTCCAAAACTTATCCGAGCCTCATGGGACCCCGACCAAATATGCCAACACACCCCATAACATCATTCAAACTTATTCCAACCTTCGAAATGCTCAAAACAACGTCAAAACATCGAATCACCCTCGAATTCAAGCCTAAGAATTCCAAAACTTCCGAATTACTCTTTCGATAAAAAACCGACCAAACGACGTCCGAATGACCTGAAATTTTGCACACACATCACAAATGACATAACAAAGCTATAGCAACTCTCGGAATTCCATTCCGACCCTCGGATCAAAATCTCACCTATCAACCGGAATTCGCCAAATTACTAACTTTGCCAATTCAAGCGAAATCCCTCCACGGACTTCCAAAATGCATTCCAATCGCACTCCTAAGCCATAAATCACCCAACGAAGCTAACCAAATCATAAAAATTCCGATCCGAGCTCATATACATACAAGTTAACTCTTGGTCAAACCTTTCAAATTCAAAGCTTTCAACTGAGACTGTTCCTTCAAATTCATTCGGATTTTCCTGAAAACCAAAACCAACGATCTACATCGGTCATAATACATCACACGGGGCAAGTCATGCCCGAGAACTATCGATCAAAGTGCAAAAGATTCAAAACGACCGGTCGGGTCGTTATATCCTCCCCCACTTAAACACACGTTCGTCCTCGAACGTACCCGAAGTTGTCCTAGAAGCCAAACAATAGCTGAGTAACCTTACCAAGCTTAAACCCGGGGGTGATCCCATGTCACCCTATCTCGTAGAGATCCGATACACATTTTAACTACAATTACACAATCCAGTCTAGCCCATAAGCCTTAGAACCACATTTCACTTTCCGAAATCATACACAAGATCAGAACCTCACATCTCTATTCAAAATAAGCCCGAACTAGCTGTAATAACCCATACCTACAACCTCAGGTGCAATTATATGATATACCACATAACTCAAACACTCTAAACGATAACTTCTATTCACAGCAGCTGCACACAACACCCGAATACCGGTAGAAAACCTCTCATCAACCAAGGTCTTATTCCAACACTTCAATATACTGCTAATGATAAATGAAACATGCAATAAACCGTAACCATCTCTCTGGTCAACCATTCATGAAGTCACTTTCCCTTTTGGCTAACACCACAGCAGATTTCCGAGCCGAACTTCGATATTATCCTTCCAACAAGCTGAAATCGAATCCGTTCGTATTCATTAATGACCCCAACGATCACCTCGAATCCAACACACCACTCCGGTGACATGACACATCAATGCAGACCTAAGCCACGACTTGCATAATTCGCGCACCAATAAGAAACGGCCTGAATATACTCAAATCATGAAAATGACCCCAAACGAAAGAGCTGCACCTCAAGCTCATCAGTTCCATCACAACACAAGGCTGAGACCCTGTCTCACATCATAGAAATAGAACACATGAATCTACCCCGAAAGGTCACATCTCCACGTAGCCTCGCTACCATGCGCGATCCTATCCAAACACTGTTACACATGAAACACCTCAAGTCTCTATGCTCAAAAATCGACAGCCACGCACAATTTGATGTCTGGAACCAAAGCAAATCATTACACCCACGGTGCAACAAATAACATGTACCACGCAACCAATAGGACACAACCGATACGCCGTTCACTAAGCATCGCAAAATTACTCTTCCCGCTCGATTTCCACTAAGAGACCCCAATTGAACCGCACCATATGTGCCTATAACCAACAAATCCTAGCATCTCGCAACACAGAAAGGTAACTCATAGATCTCCCCCGATCACTGACAAGCTCGACAACGGTCGAATCAATACATCCCTCAACAATGCCATTCGGAGCCAATCAAGTCGACTCAAGATAGAACACTCACTCACAGACCCCAAATAAGAAAGGCAATCCTTCCCAGCCGTCTGAGTCTGAACTCGTACCGCAACATAAAATTTACTTCACTCTCGACTGGAAACATGAAAAGATTCTTCACACGCCCATAACTCAGAGCTACACACCCAATCACAATGGAAATCATAAACTCAATAGTTCATCTATCATCCAGCAGATCTTCCTCGTCACTTCCAAGTCACATAGATACATCTTGCAGTACTAATACACTCTTCACATAGCTACCCAGCCATCACTTCCACTAATAGGGACACTGCCGAACATATAAGTTCAAAACACTTACTCACACAATCAGCACCTCAGTGCTCGAGCCGTAGGCAAAGATCCAGCCTCAAGTCCTCCAGACTGGCCTAACATCAAAATCACAGAGATCATAACTCACCCCTTGATCGGGGAATCACAAGCCATCAAGGCACATCTGATACTGAACGCTATGCGCGCTTACGAACGCGTGGAAGGAATTTCAAGAGTTACTTTTCAAGCTGAATGAAGGACGCACGATAAGAATTCAAGAATCTGAAGTTTTCCTAAAGGTTCTGCAGCCTCTCGAGGATAAATACAGACGTCTCCGTATCGATCTGCGAGACTCTACTAAACCTGCTCATGACTCGTGAGACCTAGTAACCTAGGCTCTGATACCAACTTGTCACGACCCAAACCCCCGCACTAGTCGTGATGGTGCCTCTCGTGAAGACGAGGCCAGCCAACTAACCCAACTCGTCTTTTCAAAAGTTGTTAAACATAATTAAACAGCTTAAATATGACTTAACAGTATTAATTAGTGGAAATACAACCTAACACAGCCCTAATCGGGGTGTCACAAGTCACGAGCATCTATAAGAATGTAATTACATTTACAAGTCTAGAAATACACTGGACAGGAATAAATAATAACATAGAAAGAAACGATGCTGCGAATGCTGGCAGTCACCTCGCTAAACTACTACATCTCTGCCTCCAAACAGCCAATACCTGCTACCAGGTGAACAAATACCTGCAACTGCACACGATGTGCAGGGAGTAAAGTGAGTACTCCAACTCAGTGAGTAATAAAGGTAAATAACAACTGAGCAGTAAGAAATCACGTAAAGCAACCAACATGCTGTATAGAAGCAGGGTACAATCCTTTGAGAAAACAGTGAAGCTGTGAAATCTTTAGAAATATATTGGCTCAGTTTAAATCTCTTTTGAAAAAGATCTTTTCAACAGTTACGATACGATTTCAAAATAGTTAGTGCTGATAAGCCAAAAAAATCCGCCCCTCGGGCACAAATACCGCAGTATAACAGGTAAAAAGGCAAGTAAATATGCAAGATGAGCACATAAAAGTTCACCCCTCGGGCAATATCTTAAAACATTACCAGCCCCTCGGGCTCACTCTCAGACAGTATCATATAGTAACCGCTGCGGCGTGCATCCCGATCCACATATCGTTACGGCATGCAGCCTAATCCATATCTTGCTGCGGCGTGCAGCCCGATCCACATATCCCGCTGCGGCGTGCAACACGATCCACATAGGTACCCACGCTCACTGTGAGGGTGCAGACTCCGGAGGGGCCCCTTACGGCCCAAGCGCAATATCAAGCCACCTCGTGGCATATAACATAAGGCCTGAAAGCCTTCTCACATCACACTCGAGGCCTGAAAGCCTCCTCACATAGCACTCGAGGCCTGAAAGCCTCCTCACATCACTCACATATATCCTCACATATGGCCCTCGGCCTCACTCAGTCTAGAAAACATCATAAGCCCCTCGGACATTAAATAAGATAGTAGTGCTCAGCCCAAACAACAGTGGAAATATCATTTAAGTCTCAAAGTTCAGTTAAAGCGGCTGAGTTTGTAAAACAGTATAATCAACACGACTGAGTTCAAGTAGTATATCAAAATAGTGAGGAAACAGTGATAAAAATCCCTGAAGGGTTCAAATAATTGGCGCGAAGCCCTAATATGGCAATCAACCCAAATCATGATAATAACAAATAAGTTTCAGTCAAATACGCGGTAAAATCAACAATCGGGACGGACCAAGTCACAATCCCCAACGGTGCTCTACCCCACGCTCGCTATCCGGCGTGCAAGTCACCTCAATATAGCACTATGATGTGCAAATCCGGGGTTTCAAACCCTTAGGATATCATTTACAATCATTACTCACCTCAATCTGGTCCAAACTCTAGCCCGCGATGCCTCGCCCGCACGAATCGACCTCCGGATGCTCCAAATCTAGCCACAATCAGTACATAATCATTAAAATATGCTAGGGGAGCGAAGCCCACTCGAAAATATCCAATTTAACATCAAAATCCCGAAATTGCTCAAACCCGGCCCCCGGGCCCACGCTTCGGAGTTCGACGAAACTCACAAAATCCGACAACCCATTCAACCGCGAGTCCAACCATACCAAAATTACTAAATTCCGATAACAATTCGGCCTCCAAATCTTCAAATCTTTTTTTCAAATCCCTAGGTCCAAATCCCTAATTTAAACCTCAAAAACATGTAATCTATTCGGATTATTCGATGATAATTCAATATTATGGAGTAGAAATGATCACAAGTGACTTACCTCAAGATTTCCCATGATTTCTTGCTCAAAACTCGCCCCAAGCCGTGTTCTTTCACAAAAAAAAAAACGTCAAAATGAGCAAAAACACAGAACAACACTAATATACCCGAATCTGTTTGCCATAACATCATTCAAACTTGTTCCAACCTTCGAAACTCTCTAAACAACATCAAAACATCGAATCACCCTCGGATTCAAGCCTAAGAATTCCAAAATTCCGAATTACTCTTTCGATAAAAAACCCGACCAAACGACGTCCGAATGACCTGAAATTTTGCAAACACATCACAAATGACATAACAAAGCTACAGCAACTCTTGGAATTCCATTCCGACCCTCGGATCAAAATCTCACCTATCGACCGGAATTCGCCAAATTACTAACTTTGCCAATTCAAGCGAAATCCCTCCATGGACATCCGAAATGCATTCCGATCGCACTCCTAAGTCATAAATCACCCAACGAAGCTAACCAAATCATAAAAATTTCGATCCGAGCTCATATACAAACAAGTCAACTCTTGGTCAAACCTTTCAAATTCAAAGCTTTCAACTGAGACTATTCCTTCAAATTCATTCCGATTTTCCTGAAAACCAAAACCAACGATCTACATCGGTCATAATACATCACACGGGGCAAGTCATGCCCGAGAACTAGCGATCAAAGTGCAAAAGCTTCAAAACGACAGGTCGGGTCGTTACACGCTCCCATTTTAATATCACTTGTAGTAGGCGTACCACCCGCTCCCATTTCAATATCACTCGTGGTAGGCGTATCACCCGCTCCCATTTCAATATCACTTGTGCTAGGCGTACCACCCGCTCCCATTTCAACATCACTTGTGATAGGCGTACCACCCGCTCCCATTTCAATATCACTTGTGGTAGGCGTACCACCCGCTCCCATTTTAATATCACTTGTGGTAGGCGTACCACCCGCTCCCATTTCAATATCACTTGTGGTAGGCGTACCACCCGCTCCCATTTCAATATCAACAGTTCCTCTAAAAGAAAATTTACTCTAACAAACGCAACAATTAATACGAGTTCATAAGACAACAAGTACACAAAATTTATGATTTACTAAGGAAAACGATAATGACAAATACATATATGATATAGGG